>NC_051082.1:33482757-33525257 GCF_004664715.2 Peromyscus leucopus
CGTGGTTTGTGGCTTACGGCATCTTCACATGCTGCTTGTCCTGGCAGCGGCTGGCAGTGACTCCTTCTGCCTTCCTGTTCTTTCTTTTCTCCTCTCTGTTAGTCACGCCTATACTTCCTGCCTAGCCACGGGCCAATCAGGTTTTATTTTCTAACCAATCAGAGCAACACATTTGCCATACAGAACATCCCACAGCACACGGGCATTGGATTCCCCGGAACTGGAGTTACAGGCGGTCATAACGCACCTGATGTGTGTGTCCTGGAAACCGAATCCAGGTTCTGTGCAAGAGCAGTTCATGCTTTTAGCTCCCGACTCATCTCTCTGTCCCCATAGTTAATAAATTTTCTAGGCTAGAGGTATAAAGTTCCACTGTGGTAGGATGCAGAGTAATCCTCTTTTTTTTTTAAGGTAGTTGTAGACACTTTAAGTTTTGTGTTTCTAGGTGTTAGAGTTGCATGTTTAAACACTTCTCTTTGTGGTTTTCAGGTTAACTGGTAACAACCATGTAACTCAAATTCCAATATGAACATTTCTCCATTATTATTCTCTCCTTCTGCTCAGTGATAATGCTGGAGACTCACCAGCATAACACTCTGTGATAAGAGGAAAATTCTAGAACTTGAGTCTAAGTAGTATTCTTTATTTACTTGTTTGTTTTTGGTTTTTGAGACAGAGCTTCTCTGTGTAGCTCTGGCTGTCCTGGAACTCACTCTGTAGACCAGGCTGACCTTGAACTCAGAGATCCACCTACCTCCGCTTCCCAAGTGCTGAGATGAAAGGCGTGCACCACCTGGCCTATATAGCATTCCTAAAGTGAGCTCAGGGTAATAACTGGTGATGGGCTCATTTCAGACAGGCCCCTCCAGCCTCCTCTCTCAGTTAGCTATTGGAGCACTCTCCGTTCTTCATTTTCAGCTCAAAGTCAGAATGTTCTGTTTGCAGGAGAGGCCAGAGCACAGCCAGCAGCGACTGGCCACATCCTAGTACCACGTGTGCTCTGGCTTGGCGATGTGCAGCAAGATGGCCAAGTCTCCAGGCTTGTAACGGACAGATATACAAGTGTACCCCCGACTTGTTCCCCCAGGGGGATCTATAGGAAGAATTAGAACTCTTAGTTTAGCATTTTAATCAACGTTCCAAGAGTGGCACAAGAAGGAATCTATAAGAGATTCATAGATAGGGCATAACTGCATGATAACATCTACAGGAGGAGGTACGGGACCCCAACAGCTAGCCAACTGTGAGAAAAGCTAGCATGCAAAAACAGTTATATAAAATAAAAAAGAAAAGATGGCTTATTTTACACAATGATGACTATAACTAAGGGAACATGTCAGCCCTACTGCTATTCTAGATTACATTTTATGCAAATTAGGAGTTACCATGTCCTCGAGACAAGCACTGCTGTCTTCTAGAAGCCTGTCATAGTAAACATGCAGATTGACAGATCTGTAAATGTGTAGTGTGCAACCTGCCCCGCTGTGGAATAGGCTCCACCTGGGTGTTTAATGAGCCTTTCAAAGGTCTTGGTTGATTTGCATGAAATTCAGTTCCAGGTTGCAACTAGCCTGCTCGCCTTATTTTATCTCTTGCTCATCTCAAGTAGCCTATGAGGTGGTTTCTATCTAAAATTCCTTTTAAAAATTCAGAAGAAGGGAAAACCTGGGTAGGGAAACTAAAATGAGTAAAAGTGGTATAAAATGCATTCAGGGCTGGAGAGATGGCTCAGCAGTTAGGAGCACTGGCTGCTCTTCCAGAGGACCTGGGTTCAATTCCCAACACCCAGGTGGAGTTCCAGCCAGCTTTAACTCCAGTTCTAGGCACATGACAGCCTCTATTGGCCTCTGAGGACACTAGGCATGCAAGTGGTCCACACATAGACATGCAGGCCAAACATCACTCACAAAAGTAGAATAAATACATCTTCAACAAATGCAGTTCCGTATGACCCCCAACCATGGAACTACAGTTGTTACATCATAACTATAATTTTGCTACTGTTATGAATCATGATGTAACTATTCGATATGCAGAATATCTGATACATGACCCCTGAGGGGGTCTTGACCCACAGGTTGAGAACTACTGATTTACAGGCTTACGGAGTCTAAAAACCATCCTGGAAACCACACTGTAGAGGCGGGAACCTGCTGGAGCATGCTCTCCTCTGACTTCTGTGTGCATACCTTTGAGTGCACACACAAACACAATCAATAAACGAATGTAAAAAAAAATTGCAATAAGAACCTTTTCCACACTGGAGACATGCTGTGGAGGGGGAAGTTCTCATGCAAGGAGCTTTTGACTTCCAAGGTGATTCCCAGACCTGCTTTCACAGTTGCCCAGAGCACCTTTCAAACAAGGTTTTGGGGAACATGGTTAGAAATCTCGCAGGACATCTGGGGAAGCAGGCGGGAAAGAAAGTAGCTGTATGAAATCTTCCAAAGCGGCTCCGGGCATGCCTTTGCGGGTCAGAAGAAGCACGTCCATGTCGCACAGACACTTTGACTGCTGCTTGCTTGACTTCTAGAAAGGACGTATGCGTTTCTTGTGAACACAAGGCACCCCAAGATAAGAAGACAGATAGAGCAGGGGATGGACATGGCCATTTCCTCGGTGATTGGAGAAAGCTACAGACTTCAGGTGAGCTGGGCTTTCAGCAGGAGGGCTACCTCCTCGCAAAGGGACGGCTTCCCTCCTGATGGACCGCCCTCTCGGTGGGCAAGGCTGCGGCCATTCGGGCTGCGGCTGATTCTATAATGTCCACGATGGTTTCGTGCTCCGTGTCATTGAATTTTTTTCTCTCTTTCAGTTTGATTTCCAGGAAGTGGTGAAGAATTTTTTCCCTCCAGGAACTACAGTGCTAAATGGAGAGAATTTGAGCTTCGCCTATGAGTTCAAGGCAGACGCCCTGTTTGATTTCCTTTACTGGTTTGGGCTCAGCAATTCCACCGTAAAAGTGCACGGGAAGGTTCTGAACTTGACAAGCATGAACCCAGAAAAGAAAGAAACGATCAAGTTATTTCTGGAAAAAATGAGCGAACCTCTCATCCGAAGGAGTAGTTTCTCTGACCGGAAGTTTAGTGTCACATCTAGAGGTACGTGGCACACTCTCAGGGTGTGGGAACGGTGGCTGGCTCAAAAGGTGGAGAGTAGAAGTGTGAGCCAAGTGGCCACTCACTGAAATGTCTCTAGACCGAAAAGAACAGCGACACCCTGGCACAGGCCTCTAGTCCCGGCACTCGGGAGGTAGAGGCAGGTGAGGCAGGTGAGGCAGGTGGGTCTCTGAGTTCAATGCCAGCGGGTCTATGCAGCAAGTTCCAGATCAGCAGAGGCTACATAGTGAGTCCAAAAACAAAAACAAAAACAACGGATACCTGCAACTTGGGGAGGGAGGAATGAGGTGTTTGTTAGCCTAAAAGAGCAAAGGGGGCACAGTGGTGTGCACCTGTATTCCAGCCGATTGTGAGGAGGAGGCAGGGGGAGGCCTTGAGTCCAGGAGTTTGGGGCTAGCCTAGGCAACATGGGGGGAGGGGAGGGGGAATCCTGTTTCAGACAAAAAGAAAAGAGAAGAAAAGAAAAAGGAAGAGAGATACTGTGCGTTTTCTGACATACCAGTTATGTGATGCAGCAAAGGCAGAATGCTAATTTAAATAAAAAATATTAATTTAAATATGTAGGCTCACTTCGGCACGCAGGCTTAGACTGTCTCGGGAGAGTGCCTCCTCCCCATTGCATCTGTGTGTGCTCCGGATAACAGAGCCGTCAGCCAGCTTGCGTGTCTCCGTGGCTGTGGTCTCTGTCTTCACGGTGTGTGTGTTCAGAACGGTTCTCAGACACTACAAGAATAACTCCTGGGAAGGTTTCGTTTAACACCCTAACAAGACATATGGTGGGCTTTGGTTTTGAAAGGCACGTGGCTCAGGCAGATGGCTTCTTCCTCTGTGAGCGGCTCTCTGAGCTATGGCGAGTCTGGGCCCCAGAGCGCTTCCAGAATCAGGGCTCTGGTGGCCGGGTGCAGCAACCTCCGGCCCAGGGCCCCCAGCGCTCCGCAGCGCAGATGTCAGCCGGCTAGATTAATAGTATTTAATGGCAGTTCTTTCTTCCTTTGTGTGCAGCAAGAGTCCTTACTCAGGGGCTTTTTATCCTGGAAATTGTCGGTCTCTCTCTCTCTCTCTTTTCTCTCTCCCCCTCCCTCCTGCGCTCGGCCTCCCTCATTGCCCCCCCCCCTCTCCTCTTTCTCTTGTTTTTCTTTCTCTCGATCTCTGTTTCTCCCCTCAGTTTCTGTTTCACTCCCCACCTTGTCCTCACCCCACCCTGGGCTGTCTTAGCTTTATCTCTCTGCCTTACATCACAACCCAAAGCTTTGGGGGTGGTCTCCCCTGGCTCTGGCTGTGCCGCATTGGCCTGGTCCTCTGTCTCACCACCGTCCCCAGCATCCTGGACAGCATTCCTGACTCTCCCTCTGTCCTGTTTCCTGCTTGGGGTTTCCGCTAGGGCCCGTGTGGTATGAGAGTGTCACCCTTCCCAGAAAGTTTCCCCTGAGCCCGGTCTAGGGCCTCCTCAGCTCCCGAGCCCTGGAGAGGATGGTCCCTGGGAGTTGGCACAGCTATGGCACACCTGCCGTGCCGGCACATTGCCGAGCCTGGCACCGGGCTCTCGGACTGACTGGCGGCCCAGCAAGGCCGCCAATCTATTCTGTCCACACCAGAGGCTGCCCTCTAGCTGGGAATGTAACACAGTAATAGAGCACTTGCCCGGCATGAGGGAAGCCCTGCTAGATGAATAAACCAACCAAGAGCCGGAACCTGACCCCTGACCTCTGGCCTCTGTCTAAGCGTCTGTTCCCCCCATGCCTGCTGTTCACCTCGGATCTCCAGCCCACAGGAAAACAAGTAGCAGTCATAGCAATGGTGTCAAATTAACATTTTTTTTCCCCTTTGTGATGGAGTCTCACTATGTAGCCCTGGCTAGCCTGAAACTCACTCTGTAGACCAGGCTGCCCATGAACTCACAGAGATCCACCAGCCTCTGCCTCCTGAGTGCCGGAATTAAAGGCACATGCCATCACACCCAGCCAACAGAAATAGCACTGATAAGCAAAAATCAGCACATTTCTATTTAGCTTTTTGAGTGTCCCTGTGGAAGCCAGGATTCTCTATTAATTGCTGAAATGGCTATTTTGGATGAGCTTTAAAGGCACTTTTTCTTTCTGTAGTGATGTGATAACGAACGCCGTATTTACTGTGTTTCTAGGTTCAATAGACGACGTTTTTAACTGCAACCTGTCACCCAGATCATCGGTCACGGAGCCGCTGTTGGCACAATTATCATTCCCGAGTGTTCTGGAATCTGAAGAGACATCCAGCCACTTTATCTGATGGGTCTGAACGCTCTGGCTCTCGTCCTCTGCCTGGAGCCTGTGGCAGGCAGCAGGCTGAGGGGTGAGAGCAGGGAGGAGGGGAGGCGGGCACTCCCATCCCTTTGCCAAGCCCTGGTCCTCCAAGGTTCTCTAGGGGGCCCTTTTTTCCCATGTCCCTGGGCATGGTGCCCTGGCTGGTCCAGTGCAGCTGCCTTCTGTCGGGGTTTTGATGATGGGATGGAAGGGCTTTGTCCCTATGGCACAGGGTGACATTGACATTGAACACTTCTCTGAAGAACCTGAGAAATTCTCAGGGGCCTGCCACCCTGAACTTTGCTTAACACCCTGGCACTCTGGGGACTTTTCTGGCAACTTCTGTGGGAAGCAGGCACCTGACTGGGATGTTAACCCTGGTGCTTCGTGGGTTACGGAATGGTCCTCTGCTTGGGACACACCTTGAGGCGCACTGACCCAGCAAGCCTGGGGTTAGGCGCTTCTCTTGCAAATGTGTTAGGCAAAACCTGTACTGTATTTCTCTGGGAGACAAGTATGGTTTTCATCCCACCCATGGGAAACCTTGAGGACATTCAAGCTACTACAGGCTGCTGAAGGGTCTGCAGGATGCCAGGATGAACCCGGCCTGGGATGCGAAGCCGCCGTGTGGTGCAACCATCAACCAGCGACAGGACCTGTCCTCTGCCCTGCAGGCATACCATACAAGTGGGCACTGGAAATTCGCTTTTAGCAGTCTTTAACACGAGAAGAAAAGCCCGAGGGAAGCCGGCCACTGCCCAAGTACTTCAGACATCAGCATATGTTCCACCTCACGGCTCCAACGGGATCCATTGAAAGGAAAAAAGTATCCAGTCTACACGTAAATGCTTATGCGAGTGGCCAGGCATGGTGCACACCTGTATCCCAGCACTTGGAAGCTGGAGGCAGTGGATCAGGGCGTCTAGCTCATCCCGGGCTACATAGTGAGTTCCAGGCCAACCTGGGCTATTAATGCAGACGATTCTGTCTCATAAAAACAAACAAGTTTCACATTTGTGGATCCCTGCAAATAGTCATAAGAAGGCAGATTCATGGGCATTGTGTATCCTTTTTTTCTATCCTTTAATAACATATTCCCCTGCTACATATTTTGATAATACTACTGATGGACTGACGTTTGTCTCTGAAATGTTATCTAGTGCATGTGCACGATTAAAACTTTTCTTAGCACTCAACCTGTAATTGATTAAATCTGTGGCCAAAAAGGTACGGGACGGCCCCTGGAGGTCTGTGGAACCCAGCGGGTTTTCTTTGTAGTGCGTTAAATGTCAGCACAAGCGTGGTTTTCGGAACCACTTCCTCAAGAAGACACTTAAGAGCAAGGAGTATTTGGAGAAAGAAAATTCAGTTTGTGTGGAGAAAAGAGGAGCTAAGTGCTCCTTCACCACAGGAGGATAAACCCATTATTAAATTCGGTAAAAAGAAAAATAGTAAGGAATTCAAACCAGCTCTCCACCAGTGGAAATAAACCAGTAGTGCATAGCAAGAGTTAAACTCTTCCCCAAGGAAATGAAATCTCCATTCATAAGACTGACAATTTTCTTTTGAAACTGAATTGAGAAAATAGCCAGTGGCACCCCCAGGAATGGACTGGAGATCTGGGGGTGATAATTTCATCATTAAGATTTCTTAGTTGATGCCGAAGTCACTCACTCAGTTATCACCCCCCAGAGTTTTACTCTGCCTGTCCAAAAGCAGACAATGATAGTGTAATTTATTGGCAAATACTTCAAAGAAGTAAGATTGGCAAATCTATAACTTGGTGATAGCTCCTCCTGGCTGAAGGAGGCCGCAAGCTGGGCACACATGTGGCCTGATGTGGGCAACCTGTTCCCACCAAGGCTCATGTTGAAACTTGATCCTCAGGGTCATCTCTTCTTGAATTTTTATCAGCATATGTTGATTACACATAACAATGCATTTTAATCATAATTTCATGCATGTCTGCAACACGTTTTGATCACGCTCACACACCTCTACCCTGCTCCCGCTCCTTCTACTTTCGTGGCTATTTTCTGGAAATTTCTACCCAAAGACAGTGATTATTCTAGGGCTCCTTAGCTGCCACAGCCTCAGGAAGGTTCAAGGCCTTTGACGGTCCCTCAATTCCACATCACCGAGTTGGTCCTTCGGGCACCGGCCAGGCCAAAGGTAGGCCTGACTTTCAACAGATCCCACAGAAGGAGATGCTCTGCTACCCAGAAGCAGGTCGTCTATGAACGGATTAGTGCTAGGTTCCACACGGGCGAGAGGGCGGCCCCCTTTCCAGCCGCACCCCTTTTCCCTGGGCGAATGGCTCTCCGTACCGGACCCCGGTCCCGAAGCACGGTGGGGACCTGCCAGTCAGTTCCACATGTCAGCTTGGCTGAACCAAGGAGCCTAGATTTGGTCAAGCATCACTCTGGATGTCTCTGTGAAAGATGAAGCTAATGTGGGTGGATCTCACTTAGTCAGTTGGTGTTTAAATACAAAAGACTCCTCCCGAGCAGGAGGGACTCCCCAAGTGATGAGGAGGGCCTGTGGACCACAGTGCAGGCTCTTTGCTGAGTCTCCACCTACTGGTTCCCCCTAGGTGGTGCATCCAAAACCCTGTGCAATTCCTTCAAACAAACCTGCAGAGCTGGGTGTGGGTAATCCTGGTGCTCAGGAGGTGGATCGAGAGCTCATAGCTTCGGAGCAAGCTCAAGGCTAGCCTGGGATGTGTGAGATCTTGTTTCAAAACAAGAAAATAACCAAGGGGGGGGGGGAGAGAGAGAGAGAGAGAGAGAGAGAGAGAGAGAGAGAGAATGAGTTTCTTGCTCATCAGTTTCTAGAATCTTAACACAGAATGAACCCACAAACTGAGATAATGTCTTAGGAGTTCACAGACTAGCTAGAAAGAACACAATGTATTTTTTACACATTCCTTGATACAAACAACACACACTACCTAGTAATAGTGTCAAAGAAGCAAGGCCGAGAAGCTCACTCGGTCTCTGTGATGGTTACTCTCAATTGTCAGCCTCATAGGGTCTAGAATCACCTAGGAGACACTTCTCAGCTTGCTTGGGAAAGTTTATCTAGATTTATCTAGTTTATCATTTAGGATAGGAGCCCCCACCCCCCACCCCGTGGTTTGGGAGCCTGGACTGCACAGAAGGAGAAAGTTAGCTGAGCACAGACGTTCATCGCTCTCAGCTTCCGACTTCAAATGCAAACATACCCAGCACCAAACATACCTAGCAATCTCATGACTTTCCTGCCGTGATGAACAGACGGCCGAAATAAATCCTTACTTCCTTCAATTGCATTTCTCAGGGGTTCCGTCACAGCAGCAGGAAAAGCAGCTGAGACAATATCTTTGTACTTAGAGTGGTGGGAAAAGACTGTGGACTGGTTTTGACCGGCTCTGGCCTGTTCTGGGCTGATGGAGTGGCCACCAGAGGGCCATTCTTCACCCTTCACTGCTTTCCTCCTTAAATTATCACTTCAACTCTTCCCTTCTCTCCTTCCTTTCATTAGGTGAACTCATAATCTGTTCTGTATGGCTAGAGCATTGATCCTCAAACTTCTAGTGTGGGTCAGTGTACGTGTGTGTGTGTGTACTTGACACAAGCTATGGCCATTCCAGAAGAGGGATCCTCATCTGAGGAAGTTTCTCCACCAGATTGGCCTGTGGGGCATTTTACTTATTAATGACTGATGTGGAAGGGTATGGTAAACTAAACCCTGTCCTCTCCAAATTGCTTTTGATTGTGGTATTTGTCACAGCAACAGAAAACAAAGCAGGACACTGTGACTCTCAGACTAAGAGGCTTCTCTCCAGCATACCCCCTCCTCTTCCTGGGCCCCTCTGCTCTCCTGAAGCTCTCAGCTCATGCCTGCTCCTTACTCTTGACCTATAAACTTGACCGCTTCTCTCTTCTTTTTAGTAGTAGCGTTATCACTGGCGTGCTATGTTAAAATGCAGAACACTTTCAAATCTTTCAATCATGCTATTGGTTAACAATACATTTACATACTACGTCAGGTTTTATTTTTTTTTCTGTTATGTATCAAGAAGTCTTATGGGCCACAAGAATATATTATAGAGATTCAGCTATATATTAAAGCTACACCTAGAAATTCCAAGGTATTTTTCTAGAGGAAGCCATTTATCATGGAATATTTGGTGTTATTCAGTTTTTAATATTTCTTCTGCTATGAAATTCTGTGGGCCCACATACTACTAGACCATACTGGCAAACAGTTCAGCTTCTCAGATGCTGATCCTCTCTCTAGGTAACTAACTCCCCTGAAGAGCCTAGGAGACAAGCAGGCTGTAGATGCATAGCTTTGCTGCTTGTACAAATGAAGCTCAGACCATCCCTTGCCTTCAGGCCTAGTGGTATTCCAGAGATATTGACTGAGAACAAAGGAGGTTTTTGCATATCCAGGTGGAGTAAAGAGTGAGGCAGAATTCCTGGTGGCAGAGAGTCACAGGGTGAGGAGAGGAAGAACAAGGCAGTTTTTCTGTAGATGGTGGACAGAGCTACATACCGGAGAGAAGAGAGAAAGGCAGAGATTTAGTAGGTGGTAAGGCAGATCTCTCGTAGAGTTTTCTCAGAGCCAGGAATAAGGAGCAAGGAAAGAAAGATGGAGGACGAAGGAACCGAGGACGAAGATCAGGTCAAAAGCACAGGAGCTTCCTAAAACTATGAGGACAGGGAAACTAGGCACAGAGAGGAGCTGAGTGTGAGGACGGGGCTGAAGCTGTGTAGACAGAATTTTGTCCTAGAGGAATAAAGTAAATGGATAAAGAGCTTGGTGTACTTAGATTCATTTCCCAAAAATAATTCTTGTCATTCGTGGTTTCTCTTCTGGGCCCTGGGAAGAATGTTACTAAGGCTGGTCCTATAATAATATTTGAGAAAGAAGTCCTGATTTCATTTGATAGCCAGCTCATGGCAATCCCAGGTCCTTTTATTCTGATCTTAATTTCTGACGTTAACTCAGATTATACATAACACTCACACAATATATGTAGGTTATAGAATATTTGTGTGTGTGTGTGTGTGTGTGTGTGTGTGTGTGTGTGTGTACATATATGTGGGCATATAGAATGGTACAAATGAGGCCGCAGACTTTAAGAATACCTTGCTGAAAGTAGAGGCAGCGCCAATACAAATATAGAGTAAGCCACTGCAGATGATTAGAGACTAGTGAACCCAGCTAGGGGTGTGTGGAGGTGAGCAGAGTAGAGCCACAAGGTTACGGAGTCCAGCTGAACCTCAAGGTCACTGGATGGACAGAGAGATGGACTGATGACCATGATTTCAGTGGCCCGGTGAGGACAGGAGTTTGCTGTTCATGATGCCCTTGATATATGCACTGGGTGGTGAGATGACAGGTTAGTGTCCTTGTCATCCAGCGGTAGGCATCCTCCTTTATATGTGGCTCAGGTGAGAGCATTTTATCCTTTGTTGGCCTGGTCTGCATGATGAGCTCTGCGGCCTGGTTTTTCCGATATGGCTTCAATAGGTCCATGTCCCTGCTCTTCTTGGTAAGCTGCACATTTAGGTGTAAGCTGTTCATCAGTGCCTCCGAGGGGATGCTGCCTAGGTCCTGGGGTTCACAGCCAGAGTGAGGGGCACACTCATTCTGCTGCAGGATTTGTACCTTCGGTGATGCTAAATGCTGCTTATAAAATGGGCAAAGCCCAGCCCGAATGCTTCATGCAGTACAAAAGTAATCTGGAGCCGGGAGCAGCCTGATGCCCCTCGAACCTTCTCCCTCCCTCCCCGTTGGAGATTCACAACCGGACAGCTGTGATTGCTGTCCACTCTATCATCATTGTGTTACCACTTCACGTGAGTGTGTGTGTGTGTGTGTGTGTGTGTGTGTGTGTGTGAGTGTGCTGTGCCGGGAGAGACTTATGACAACGGTGTTCACTGGAAACAACTGAAGGACTTTTTTTTTTTTTAAAAAAAAATTCACCTTCTTTATTGATTCTTTGAGAGGGTCACACCATGCACCCCACCTCTGCTCACCTCCTGGTACCCCCATCCTCTCCCTCCACCCTTGCAGCATGCCCCCCAACAAAAGAAAATTCAAACAAAACAAAACAAAGCAAGCAAATAAACAAATAAAACCAAGAACAAAACAAACCAAAAAAAAGAAGAAAAGAAAAAAAGAGTTTAAAAAAAAAAAACCACCTCTTTGTTTCTCCTCTTTCTTGCCTCTCCAACACCGCTTCCTTGGTCCTGGTGCCATTAGAATCCTTGGTGCATCATGTAGTTTACTCTTTTGTCCCATCAGCTGACTAGCTGATTCACTCATTGCAATGAGCCACTGGTTGGTTCAAGGCCTCTGGTCTCTGGGACACCATCATCCCTGAAACTCCTCTGGGATATCCTGTGGCCGCCCAGAGTCATGGAGGTCCTGTGGGTATTGTTCCACAGGACCAGGCCCTTCACGAGCTCCAGCAGGTCCTAGATGGGGTAGATGTTAGGGTGGGTCAACCCAAGGCTTGGCTGTGGGCCGGGGTGGTAGCTGAGCTGGTCAGTCCTGGCCACTGGAGCCACCCGCCTCAGGTGAGGGGATAGAATCAGCTTCCCTCTGCCCCTGCCCTCAGGGGCAGTTGACTGTTGCCTGTGGTGAGGGGTGGGGCCATCTCTCCCAAGTGCCAACTCTCCCTTGAGGGTTGGGGGCAGCTCAGCAGTGTCCAGGGAGAGGCAAGGCCAGCTTTCCCTGGGCCAGAGAAAGGATAGGGCTGGCTCAACATGGTCATCTGATTTCATCTCGCATGGTTCCTATACGCCCCTGAGGTGGCATGGGCCACAGACATCAACACAGACCCCAGCCGCAGCTGGACCACGGACCCAGCCCTGGCCCCCAGCCCTGGCCCAGGCATCACCATGGCACTGGGTAGTAGTATGTGCCGCTCAGATCTGTATAGCTCCAGCTGCAGTATGGCCCTTGGGAACCCACATGGTCCAAGGTGGCTGATCAGACCCCAAGCAACCACGCAGTTTTTGATAACCGATTAACTTTTAACCCACTGAATCCAAGTCTCAGTTGTTTAGGATCTAGGCAAAACTAGCCAGGCATATTAGTGACCCAGATGTTTTGCTTTCTGAGGGACAGTTCTGAGTCCTTCTCAGAAGAAAAGGTCAGGGTTTAAAGTTTGACTTGGTGACGTCACTCCACTGTGCAAGCCCCTGAGTGAGCCCCCGCCACACTCCGGTGACCTGTAGCTGCTCGGCTGGGCTGCCAGGGCTCCCTCAGCCCTGCTGCTGCACCTTTGTGCCTCTACCCCCCCCCCACACACACACTGCTCTTCCCAGCAGAGCACCAAGAAATCCTTCAGCATCTCCGGACTCTGTTTTTCTTCCAGGTGTTGCCCCCACCCCCCACTTACCTGGATGACTTCACGCATCCTTGGGGTGTGGGCATCTTTTCTTTGAGAATGCTGTCCCTAAGCCCCTGTCATAGCTAGGGTGCTGCTTTCAATGTCATTACACAGCTTATATTCAATACACAAGCAATGTTTGTGGAGAGGAGAAATGAGAAAGGAAAACACACAATAAAAGAAACCAAATAGACATCGGCTTAATCATTTATAGGCTGGCCTCAGGCAAACGAAGTTCAAAGTCGGGAACAGGGCCGTGCCACTCACAATAAAGTAGACCCAGACCAAAATATATGTGTTGAAGAGACCAGAAACTATACCAAGAGTGGAGACAAAGAGTAGAAATGAGGAAGAAGAGAAATACCCTGGCCTGTGCCGGCTACCACTGATAAACTGTTGTCAGGGTTATAGTCTCTGTAAGCCCCATGTTTACAGAAAGGGAACTGGAGCTCACAGAAGGATCTGTTTACCTCGAGGGCCCCCAGAGGGGAAGCGACAAGAGCGCTTCTGGATCTGCATTCAGTGCACACCCCACATTTTCGCTTGCCTGAGATGAGACAAATCTAAGATATTAATAAGAACTCGCTTTAAAAATTCTATGTGCTCATTGCTCCGCTTTAAAAATATATTTATCTTAAATTATGCTATGCTAATTAGCCCTACCATTTCCAGACAGCTAATCTGTTATTGGGTGTCACTTTCTTGATTTAGATGCCACTACTAAACCCTAATTTAGACTCATTCCTTTTTAAATAACATTGACAGAAGTCTGTGCCTCCTAACGTCTTCTGCTGTTCATTGCATGCAAATGTGTTGTGTGCATGAGGCTTCACCACCAGAAAATTCTGGATTAGCTCTTTATTTTAAAGAGGATGCTTTGTGGCTCTTGCAGAGGACCCAGAGCCCATTTCCCAGCACCTACATCCGGACCCCCCCACCCCCACCCCCAAACCTACATCTGGTCGGTCGTAGGTACCTGTAATTCCAGCTCCAAGGGATCTAATACCCCTTTTGGCCTCCTTGGGTGAGAAGCGCGTGCATGCACACACATGCATTTAAAAATGATAAAAATAAATCATAGAAATGTTGCTTGCAGATACGTTTGTGATCTCTGATACCTAATTAATGTCCCTTGATAAACTTCTCTTTGTGAGGCCTTATTTTCCTCTAATGTCTTATGTTAGAATAATGCCTTTTAGGGTAAATAAGAGTTTTAAATTATTGTTTTTATTTCCTTTTTAAAAAAACAGGATCTCATTATCCAGCCCTGACTGTGCTAGAACTCATTATGTAGACCAGGTTCATCTCAAATTCTCAGAGCTCCACCTGCCTCTGCCTCCTGAGTGCTGGGATGAAAGGCCAGACTGTCAATCATCTTCCAGAAATCTCCATTGTGTGTTTTCTGTCCCCTCTTCCCAAGAGTGGGCAGTAGCTGTCTTCTTTTCTGGAGCCGTTCAGTAGTTACTAAGCATCTACTATGTTGCCAAAACCCAGGCAGTTGCCAAGAATTTGAGCACAAAATACCTTCTGCACCCAGGGACTAACACACAGCTTCTTGTGTTGTGAGGGGTCCCGTGAGGGACCGAGGGAGCTGCAAACAACATGGGAAGTTCCCTGCGTGTGCCACGCTAAATGTTAATTCAAAATCAAACATGTCACCTCAGCACCCTGGATGCTCAGTGTGTTTATTATATAGAGCTGAGCGGAGAGGTGGCCTATTGCGTACAGCTGAGCAAGGAGACCAGGTTAGTACATGGAGATAAACAGAGAGTCAGGGATTATGGTATCCAACTAGATCATGGAGACAGGTATAGCTCATACTATCTGGGGAGAAAGCTATGATGGACATTTTCTGCACATACTGTCCACATCTACACACCCACACTGAGGAAGGTTTTGCTCTTTTCCTCCGAGCCTCAATCAGGAATGCTCCATTTTAAAAACAGTGCCATTTGATTTGTTGACTTGAGTTTCATGGAAATTTGGTAAATGAGTCTTGGCTTGGGGTTGGGGCAGAACTTCTGTTTTTGAAATGGTTCTAAGCACACTTCTGCACTTTGTACTAGGTATTTATGCAAAATGATCTTCCAGTATTGGTGATTTAGAAAAACCAAAGCACTGTTCGACTCTAAAAAGCACTAAAGATGATCTGTGTCCTGCAGCAACTAACACTCAACCAAGATTTAAATCTTTGTGTAAAATAAACAAGCATACCCATCCCATTAATATGAAAGTTTGCTTTCTTCTTTCACAGATGGTAAAGTTGCATGCACAGCAATGAATTATTTTAAAATAAACTCCCTCGTGGTTATCAATAAACGTCTGACCTGTCATCTGTTTTATATGCCTTATATACCTGGCTTGCATAAATTTCTCAGGCACAAAGTGGTCACAAATGGGAGAATATTAAAAAGCCAGGCTCTAGCATCCATACATGGATGGGTAAGGTGGGTGGGCCAGCATATATTAACAAACTGGCCCTGCCTACGCCCTGTGGTTGGTACCAGGAATGCAGTTTGGATGTTTTCATATTTTTTAAAAACAAGAGTTTTCTGTAAGCCTGGCTGCCCTTGGACACACTTTGTGTTACAGGATGATTTTGGTCCTGTTGCCTCTACCTCCCAAATGATGGGGTTACAGGCCTGTTCCACCATGCCTGGACACACCTTTGGACTTGGGTCTACCCCCCCCCGCCCCTGCCCCCCCCAAAAAACTCCAGGTGAAATAAGTGTGTCTTTATAATTAGCCCGTGCCCAGTGTTTCCTGGCCCAGGCCGATCTAGGCTGACCTAACACGGACCTGTTGGGGAGCCTCTGAGTGTCTTACACCAGATCCTGTGTCCCGCAAATATACATGCTCACTTTGCTTAAACTGGAAATTATGAATGGACACAAATGTGTGGTTGGAAGTCTGGCAGCCCGCTTTGGGGTTTGTAATACTTGGAGTATTTAATATTTTGAGACAAGGCGTCTCTTTCCAGGTCTGGCCTCCTTCTTAACTTAGCCTCCTGAGTTTTGGGATCACACGCGTGCACCAGTACACCAGGGTTGATACAATCCTCCTTCAGTTTGCTCCTGGTTTGCCAATACACGAAACAATGGCGGGGAAAAGTATTGCTAGGACTAGAGAAGGCGGTGAAAGCCAGGGACCTGAGGGAAGCACCCTCTGGGCCCTTGGGGCAGAGACTCCGTGGAAGAGAAGAAGGCTTGCAGCTGTCTCCATGGCGACGCATCACAAAGGCACAGCTCAGAGGGCGGGGCGCGGAGCGGAGGAGTATTTCTGCCTTATTATCAAGGCGGGAGACGGCCTCTGGGGACAAGATGGCCCAGTGTAGGGACAAGGCTCCGTGCCCCACTCAGTGTGACCCCAAGCTCCAGTCAAGTAAGACCGCCCAGGCTGCGGGGCTGCGGGGCGGGACGTGCTGTGTGTGCGGTGGGGGTGTCTAAAGTAGGTACTTTCTGCCCAAGGGCGTCCATCTAAATTTAGGGGTGTTGCCTCGCTCTTAGAGGATGGTCTAACCCAGGGAGGCACAAGTGAGTCAGAATGACCAGGAGCCCATGACCTCGCCCTTCATACCCGCCCCCCCCCCGCGCGCCGTGCTCCCTCTCTAAAACTCTGGGTGCTCCCTTTAAACACTTCAGGAATAACCCTGAGGGGACACGATAAAGCCGCCGCTAGTGTCTTTCCAAGGATAACAGGGTCAAAGACAAGTGAACAGATCTGGGGAAGCTTGGGAGGGAGAGAAGGAGCGGAGCTGGCAGACAGCAGATACAGGGGGCCCGGCCGGGTAGGGGGTGGGTGGGGGGAGGGAGGGAGGGGCAGGGCCAGCGGCCCGGGGTCCTCCGGCTGCAGACCGGGCTGCGAGCTAGCTGGGCCTGATTCAAAGGCGCCCTGCCAGGTGACAGATGGAGAGCTTTGCTGGGTGGTGTTTGCTTGCAGAGGCAGCGGGCTTGACCAGCTCAGCGTTTTGCATTCTCGGAAAGACACCCACCCTGGTTGTTAGCGGGGACACTGGTAGCGTGTGATTACTGACTGCACCGTCAGCTCATGCATCCCTTCGGAGCACTAACCCGGCCGGCTGCAGCCGTCTAGCCTAGCTGCTTACAGGGCTGTGCGGGGTCTTCAGAATTAAGCTTCTAAGGGAACAATGAAGCGTGTGTTCGCATTCCAGTCGCGTTCTCTGTAAACTAAGAAGGGAAAGTGAAAAAAAAAATCAGTTTAAAAGCTTCCCATTTCCCCTCTAGACACTCTGTCAGGGTTTCCTCAGTAGTGGTCCTCCTTGTCCGGAACAGGGGAGGTTACCTGAGTGATCGTACTCCACCGGACTTCCGGTGTTGCACGAACTGGCAGGAACTCTACTCTCCGTACTCAGCTCCAGCTGTTGGCTAGGCGGTTCCACGGTTGCCCCAGAAGGGCCTCTACCTCAGCATGTGCAAAATCACCTTCCTGTTCTCCTTGGAACCTTCCAGACACTGAGAGTGTAAGGACAGGGAGGGGTCCAGGCTGTTGGGGGAAGGCAGCTTCCTTTGATACCTTCATTTGATTGGAGCTCTTCCATTTAGCCTCCACTTTCTTGAGTCAACGTGCCTCTGCCCTTCCGTCTGTCACAGCCTCTTCCGAGGTTAACAAAGTCACCCTCCTGGAGGAGTGATGTGTCACTATCTTTGGTTCCCTAAGCGGAGACAGTTGATGGCTGCTGTTGAGTCTCTCCTGGGACTGAGTGAGCAGTTCCGGGATTCTGTACTCTTTTTTTCATGGTTGCTACACAAAGCCACAGACTGGTAGCTTAAAAAAAACATCCATTTATGAGCCCACTGGCCGGACACAGATTCTAAGTGTAGGCAGGGCCCTGCTTCTGGAATCTCCAGGCCAAGAACCAACCTTCCCGCCTTCAGTTCCTGCTGGCAGTCAGTAGTTTTTCTTTCTTTCTTTCTTTCTTTCTTTCTTTCTTTCTTTCTTTCTTTCTTTCTTTCTTTCTTTCTTTCTTTCTTTCTTTCTTTCTTTCTTTCTCTCTCTTTCTTTCTTTCTTTTTCTTTCTTCTTTCTTTCTTTTTTCTTCCTTCCTTCCTTCCTTTCTTTCTTTCTTCATTTATTCATTTATTTTTGAGAAGAGTCTAACTAGTCCAACCTGACCTTGAACTCATGAACCTCCTCCTCCTGCCTCTGAAGTGCTAGAAGTACTGGCACACACCACCACCCCTGGTTCTGTGAGCATTCGTAACCATGGATATGTCTGTCATTCAGTCTCTGCTTCTGAGGCCCCACCATCTGTCACAGGGATACTTGTCTTGGCATTTCAGGTCCCTGAGGACAAGGAGGATGATTTTCCCATTTCTGGATCTGTGATTGATTGGCTTAAGGATATTCTTGCTGGAATACAGTCGATTTCCAAGTTCCAGGATTTCAGACACAGGCATACCTTTTGGGACCTCATCCAGCACACGACAAGTTCTTATTAATTAGTGCATTTGGTCATCAAAACAGTGAGGTGAGAATTGTCAGATGCAGGCCTGGAGAGCCAGCTCAGCAGTTGAGAGCACTGGCTGCTCTTGCAGAGGACCTGGGTTCGGTTCTCAGCACTCATGTGATAGCTCACAACCACCTATAGCCCTAGTTCCAGGGGACTCAACAGGCTCTTCTGGCCTCTGTGGGCTCCTGCAGGCACCTAGTACACACACACACACACACACACACACACACACACACACACACACACAAATAACAAAGGAGTCAGCTGTTAAAAAGAATTATTAGATGTTGTTAGTACCTGTGCAGTTGGGCTTTTTTTTGGATCACTGGATCCCAAATAATGACACAGAAACTTCTTATTATGAAAGCGTGGCCTTAGCTTAGACTTGTTCCCAACTAGCTCTTAAAACTTAAATCAACTTGTTTATATTAAGCTACATTCTGTATATTAATCTAGGTTCTGCCCCGTGGCTCATTACTTCTCTTCCATACTGTACATCCAACTTGCTCTGAATCTCTCTGGTGAATCTTGAGTGCCTCAGATTCTTCCCAGAGTTCCTCTCTCTGCCTGGAAGTCCCGCCTATCCTCTCCTGCCTAGCTATTGGCTGCTCAGCTCTTTATTAAACCAATCAGAAGGTGCTTTGGCAGAGACACATTTTCACAGTGTACAAAAAGATTATCCCACAACATACCTGCCTCTTCTGCCAGGTTGTTGTGAAAACAAAATAATCTACATAGGAAACCTTGTATGGTGTAATACAGACACACATTAGTCATTATTTAATAATGTAACTATATATATAATTATTTATATATTATCTTTTTATTATAATTTATATATTATTTATCTTTTTTTATAAGACTAGGTCTCACTGTGTAGCCTTGGCTAGCCTGGAACTCTCTCTATAGATTAGTATGGTTTCAAACTCAGTAGAGGTAAGGCTGCCTCTGTCTCCCAAGGGCTTGGATGCAAGGCCTATGCCACCATACTCTGACTAACACGATTAACACAACCATGAACAACTTGGAGAAGTCACCGTGGCTCTCAGGGTGAGGTTCTATGAGGTAGACAGTCAAAGGAGGGCTCCACAGCCAGACTGGACTCTTTCTTCTCGGCTTCACTCACAGAGTGCCGTTCACGGTGCTTCAGACTCTAGCTCCTTATTCACTTCAGAGAAATGCTTTACTTGACATCCGTTTCCCTATCAGACCCCTATCAAACTAAACCACAGCTCAGATGCCCTCCCCTACTCCATTTGACCAAATCCCTCTGGGATCTGACCTTACCCCTCCCCCACATCTGAGCAAAAGAATGGCATCCTTTTGAGGATGAGCACAGGATGTCGGCCCACTGCTGAATCTGTGCTCCGGGGACTCATGGCATCTCCACGGGCCTGATTTCCCAAGCCGGGACAGGGCTCTGTGTCTCAGTGCTGAACATGGTGCTGGCCCATGGCAGGGAGTCAGAAGAACCAGAGCTAGAAAAGAAAGAACAGACCAGGACAACAGAACCACAGGAGACATGGGTTTGGGGCCACAGAGAGAGCCTTGGGGATACCGCCAACCGCTGAAAATGCAGAAGAAACCAGGGACATACAAGGATTTCACCGGAAACAGTTTGAGGATCTGTTTGTCGTTGTGGATCATAAACCCTCAAGTAAAGTAGAGAATGAACTCTGATAACACCATTTTCAGGAATTTTGTCAATGGAGGTCAAATCATACACGGACAAAACTGACAGAAAGGTTTACAGCAAGAAGACCATTCAACATGAAACAGAATGCTGGAAATCAGATGGCATCCCAGGGCATTGGGCCTGGAGAACAGACAGAAACTGTGCTGTGTGTTTAGGTGGCATGGGAAGGAGACCTTCTTGCCCCTGTTCCCTGGAGGCGGCCAGGCACGATGCTCCTGTCCCTGTAGGCTCCTAGAGCCAGGCACTCAGCAATCCACGCTGCCAGCAGCCAGTCCTCAACTGGCCTCAGCAGAGCACAGACCCCTGAATGGGAACATGTGTCTGTGTGATTGACGAGAAGGCACCACCGGGGGCTGCTTCACCAGGGTTCTCAAGGCATGTCTGGGTCTGATGAAAGCAATCTTGCCTCTACGTGAATGGACACGCACACACGCATGCACGTACTCATGAGAAATTCCGATCCGTATTCTTTTTTTTCTTTTTCCCCCGACCTGTGCTCTTAACGAAGTATAAAAAGCAGCAATGAACACATCTGGAGGCAATATACTCTGAAATCATTTTTGGTACTATTCCTACCCTATAAGCCACTGTGAACTGCAAGAAAGGGGCTGGGTTGCTACTGGGCAGGCAGGGTGTGCAGTGTGGATACGATAGACAATGCATTGGTTCACAGCCCAACCTGCAGGGAGCTGGATGATGGCAAGAGATTTTTTTTTTTTTTTTTTTTTATCACAGAACTCAAACCGGCATGTGATTTTAAACTTACAAGTTAATTTCTAGAATTTCCCCTTTGATGGTTTTGGATTGTGGTTGACTAAAATATCCTTCATTAAAATTGCAGGTAAGGGAGACTGCTGTATTTCTAACAATTTTTGTGCCACTCTGTTGACATAGGGAGCTGGCCTGTTGATGTAGGAGCTGGTCTGATGATGTAGGAGCTGGTCTGATGATGTAGGAGCTGGTCTGATGATGTAGGAGCTGGTCTGTTGATGTAGGAGCTGGTCTGATGATGTAGGAGCTGGTCTGATGATGTAGGAGCTGGTCTGATGATGTAGGAGCTGGTCTGATGATGTAGGAGCTGGTCTGATGATGTAGGAGCTGGTCTGATGATGTAGGAGCTGGTCTGTTGATGTAGGAGCTGGTCTGTTGATGTGGGGAGCTGGTCTGATGATGTAGGAGCTGGTCTGATGATGTAGGAGCTGGTCTGTTGATGTAGGAGCTGGTCTGTTGATGTGGGGAGCTGGTCTGATGATGTAGGAGCTGGTCTGATGATGTAGGAGCTGGTCTGTTGATGTAGGAGCTGGTCTGATGATGTAGGAGCTGGTCTGATGATGTAGGAGCTGGTCTGTTGATGAGGGAGCTGGTCTGTTGATGTGGGGAGCTGGTCTGTTGATGTGGGGAGCTGGTCTGTTGATGAGGGAGCTGGTCTGTTGATGTGGGGAGCTGGCCTGTTGATGGGGGGGCTGGTTTGATGATGTAGGAGCTGGTCTGATGATGTAGGAGCTGGTCTGTTGATGTGGGGAGCTGGTTTGATGATGTAGGAGCTGGCCTGTTGATGTGGGGAGCTGGTCTGATGATGTAGGAGCTGGTCTGTTGATGTGGGGAGCTGGTCTGTTGATGTGGGGAGCTGGTCTGATGATGTAGGAGCTGGTCTGTTGATGTGGGAGCTGGTCTGTTGATGTGGGGAGCTGGTCTGTTGATGTGGGGAGCTGGTCTGTTGATGTGGGGAGCTGGTCTGATGATGTAGGAGCTGGTCTGTTGATGGGGGGGCTGGTCTGATGATGTAGGAGCTGGTCTGTTGATGTGGGGAGCTGGTCTGTTGATGTGGGGAGCTGGTCTGATGATGTAGGAGCTGGTCTGTTGATGTGGGGAGCTGGTCTGATGATGTAGGAGCTGGTCTGATGATGTGGGGAGCTGGTCTGTTGATGTGGGAGTTGGTCTGTTGATGTGGGGAGCTGGTCTGTTGATGTGGGGAGCTGGTCTGTTGATGTGGGAGCTGGTCTGATGTCATAGGGAGCTGATGTGATGATGTAAGGAGATGATATGTTGATGTGGGAGCTGGTTTGATGATGTAGGAGCTGGTCTGTTGATGTGGGGAGCTGGCCTGTTGATGGGGGGGCTGGTTTGATGATGTAGGAGCTGGTCTGTTGATGTGGGAGCTGGTCTGTTGATGTGGGGAGCTGGTTTGATGATGTAGGAGCTGTTGTGATGATGTAAGGAGCTGATATGTGTAGCATGAATCTTAAAAGTTCTTATTGATAAAAACAAACCTGAGCCAGGTATTGGGGTGAACGCTGAAAGATCAGAGAAGCAGAACAAGCCACAGCCACCTCACCTTGCCAATTCCTCAACTAATCCTGTTTCCTCAGACTGGATGCCTCTCAGCTGAACTGTGCTGCTCAAAAGCCTAAAAGCTTAACCAGTTCTAGTTCCTCGTTTCACGCCTAATATACCTTTCTGCTTTCTGTCATCACTTCCTGGGATTAAAGGCGTGAGTCCCTATACCTGGCTGTTTCCAGTGTGGCTTTGAACTCACAGAGATCTAGATGGATCTCTGCCTCCCAAATGACAGGATTAAAGGTGTGTGTGTGTGTGTGTGTGTGTGTGTGTGTGTGTGCCACCATTTTCTGGCCTCTAAGTCTATCTAGTGGCTGTTCCGTCCTCTGACCCCAGATAAATTTATTAGGATGCACAATATATTGGGGAATACAATATCACCACAGATATGTTCATTAGGGAGTTGCTCTGATGATGTAAGGAGCTGGTCTGTTTATGGAGGGAGCTGAGCAGATACACTCGGCTACTGCTGGTGCCCACTGGCAGATCTCAGCATCCTTCTACAGCCACTTGGCATTGTTTCCTCTGTCATCTGAAGGCACTCTCTTTACTTTTCGGGACACTCCATGCCGATTTTCTCCTGTTCTAGCTGCCTGTTCCTTACAGCTCTTTTTCACTGGGTTCTCTTCTTGGTCTTCAAGCTCAGGATTTAGCCTTGTAAATCAACTTCCTGGTTGATCTTACCTACACTCATAGTTTTAAAGTAACATCTATGCTACAAAATTTTTACAGTTATTGAAAAGGGTGAGTTACTATGCTCCAGGGAAGTCACTATAAGGCTCTGTTAGTAACTAATATAAGAAAAAGATATCTTTCATATATGAATTCACTTTTGTAAACCAGAATGATGACAGCCAAAACCCACTGTCTTAGTTTCTTTACTATTGCTGTGACAAAACACCATGACCAAGGCAACGTATGAAAAAAAACATTTAATTTGGGGGCTCGTCATTCCAGAGGCTGAATCCATGATCATCATGACAGGGAGCATGGCAGACACAGTACTGGGAGCAGTGGCTGAGAGCTCACATCTGATCCACAGCATGAGGGATGGGGGTAAGGGGAGAGAGGGAAGAGAAAGACACTGGACCTGGCATGGGTTTTTAAAACCTCAAAGTCCACCCGCAGTTGACATACCTCCTCCAGCAAGGCCACACCTCCTAATCCTCAAACACCACCTACTGGTCACTAAGCATTCAAATATGAGAGTCTGTGGGGGCATTCTGATTTAAACCACAATACCAATTATGTCTATGTTTATATGCATGTATATATAAGTCAGCATATGATCCCATGTCCATCTGTACATGTCAGGGCAGACCTGCAGCACCCAAGGATCTTCAAGCCAGATCCTAGGGGCTTTATTGCAGAAAGAATTTCAATGAGCAAGCATATGAAGAAGAGTTGGAGTTTATTGAAGACACTTTTAGCATGGACCTTAAGCACCAGGGTTAAGAGAAAGAGAGGCACTTAGAGAAAAAATGAGACATATCCAAGTTTGGGTATGGGCTTCCGCAGGGAGCGCCCCGCTTCACTGTCTTTATAGTGAGCTCACACATAATGATCCCATGGCTTTCCAAGTCACAGTGTTTCAAGGGTATAATTTATAACCAAGTTCAGTGATTAAGCAAAGCTTGAAATTTAAATAAAATTTAAAACTAAGTAAAGATGTATAAGCAAGCTCACTTATTTCTTGCATCAAGAATTTCTGGTGGAGACTGGAGAGATGGCTCAGAGGTTAAGAGTACTGACTGCTCTTCCAGAGGTCCTGAGTTCAATTCCCAGCAACCACGTGGTGGCTCACAACCATCTGTAATGAGACCGGGCACTCTCTTCTGTGTATATAATAAAGAAATCTTTAAAAAAAAAAAAAAAGAATTTCTGGTGTAGTTGAAATTCTAAGATAGTTTTTTTTATGTTGTTTAAGGTGGTTTTGTGTGTATAGATTTAGGGATGAGCGAGGAGTTCGAATATGGAAAACTTCTGGCCCTAAGCATTTGTTGTCTTTAACATCCTTGTTGGAGATATCTTTGGGAAAACATGACTGATCTCTGCAGGCAAAAGTCCCTGTCCCCTCTTAATTTTCTTTTTACTCTGCCTCATATAGATGTGGAACAAAATAGGTTGGACCAGCAGCATGGGCTGGCAGGGAGGAAGACCATGGAGGAGGGTGACAGTGACCATGAGATAAAGAGGCAGGAAGAGATGTCCAGGATGCCAATGTGTGCACGGATTTTCCTAACATGATGCAAGCTGGTCACTAAAATGTAATAGGGGCCACTGGAAGGTAGAACTCAAATCAACTTTCTTCACACTTTCGATCAAAAGGCCTTAGAGTTGTTTAAAATAGCATGCATGTGGGGCTGGAGAGCCGGCTCAGCGGTTAAGAGCACTGACAGCTCTTGAGGAGGACCCGGGTTCAATTCCACATCAGGCAGCTCAGAATCACCTGGTACCCTCTTCTGGCCTCTTCAGTCACTAGCTTATGTGACATACATTCACAAACACATCAATTAAAAAAAACCAGCACATATGAATGCTCAGAAAAAGCAACAGGTGTGTGTTAATGTCAGCATAAACCCAATAGTGAAGTCTACCTTCCCATTCTTACTGAGACCATAAATGGACCCTTATGGTTCACTGGACCCTAAGATGAAATTACTGTACAGATTTTTTCTCTTACGATCTTTTTTTAATTATGGAAGCAGCATCTGGTCAGGAGATTCCGCTTTGCCGCATTTCAAGTCACCCTGGTGTCCTTTTTAGCAGGTAACACCAACTGGGACTCCTATGCCACCACAATGAAGACAGCGTTCACACCTAAAACGGGAGTGGTGCCCAGTTTAATACGGTAGGTGTCTGCTCACCCACATCGCCAGACCCATAGCAGCCTGGCTTCGTCTTTTATTGATCAGGATCCAAAACAAGTCAGCATAGGAACTGGCGACACTGGCAGAATAGGGTCTACCGTCTACACCGCCATCCTCTGGGCATCCTGAGAATCCTCCCTTCAGAATTCAACCAGACTTTCCATAAGGAATTCAGAAAAATCCCCACTTGTTCTTCCCGATGTCACTGCGCATGGTGGGTTGCTGTAGACCTGCGTTGACAGACATTATACATGAATGACTTGAGCACCTCCCGGAGACTAGAGCGGGCCGGCAATGCAGTGGCTGTTGAGTGGATGGAGAGTGCATGGAAGGATACTTTTCAGCACCGTCACCCATGCTGTCCTGGAAGCTCATCCAGCTGTCCTCTGGACTTCTACTCTTCCAGTTACTGCGGCCTTAGCTTGCAGCGTCTCCTCTAGACTCGTGTGGGCTGAGGGCTGTGGACTTTTTGACCACTTCTAAGCTCAGCGGTGGGATAGTGTATCAGTTACTTTTCCGTTGCTATGATAAGAAGGAAGAGTTTGTATTAGGCTTATAGTTCCAGAATGTTAGGGTGGTGTGGCAGCAGGCCACTGAAGCAGGAAGCTCAGAGATCATGTCTTCAACCACAAGGCAGAGAAGAGCAGTCCGGAAGTCGCCCAAGCTACGAGGCCACCTATCCACAAAAATGTACTTCCTCCAGCAAGCACGTATGACCTAAGGGGTCTATAACCTCCCCAGACAGTGCCTCTGAGTGTCAAATACCTAAGCTTATGGAGGACACGTCTCACTGAAATCACCACAGTGAATGAGCGGAGAGGAGGGCAGGCCTGTCCTTGATTGCATGACTGATGGATATGAGATCAGACATGATCCCGGAGCCTTAGGGGCAAGAGCTGTGTTGAAGATGTATTGGCTGGGGTGGGGTACCACACCATGACCTGCACCTTGCATTTTGATGGGTTATAGTTTTCCATAATGGTCTCTGTCTGTTGCAAATGTTTCTTTGATGAGAAGTGAGACATACTGTAACTAGAGTTTTCCTGCCTGAACCACAGTCAGGACAAATCTTTGTCACCCACCAGTCCCACAACCGCTTAGACCCAACCAAGTAAACACAGAGACTTATATTGCTTACAATCTTTATGGCCATGGCAAACTTCTTGCTAACTGTTCTTATAGCTTAAATTAATCCATTTCTATAAGTCTATACCAAGCCACGTGGCTCGTGGCTTAGTGGCATCTTCACATGCTGCTTGTCATGGCGGCGGCTGGCAGTGACTCCTTCCGCCTTCCTGTTCTTTCTTTTCTCCTCTCTGTTAGTCCCGCCTATACTTCCTGCCTGGCCACTGGCCAATCAGTGTTTTATTTATTGACCAATCAGAGCAATTTGACATACAGACCATCCCACAGCAACATATACTTGTGTATGAAGATTTGAAGTTAGAAACCACAGAGAGAGAGAGAGAGAGGCAGAGAGAGAGAGAGAGAGAGAGAGAGAGAGAGAGAGAGAGAGAGAGAGAGAGAGGAGAGAGAGAGAGAGAGAGAGAGAGAGAGAGAGAGAGAGAGAGAGAGAGAGAGAGAGAAATGTTCGTCTTGAGGTCAGACTTACTTCACCCACTACGAGCTTTTCTAGTTCCGTCCATTTACCTGCAAAGTTTATGATTTTGTTTTTCTTTACAGCTGAATTTCCATAGTGTATATGCACAACATTTTCATTCTCCTTTCTCCAATGGAAGGACATTTAGGTTGTGAAAGCAATTTATTGATCACCTTATTATACTTCTTTGTAACTGAATACATTAATTGAAAACAAGTTTTAAACATTATCTATGACCTAAAGAATTGAACTATCACAGTTATTTTAAGCACATAATTGCTCAAAGCAATATATATGGAGTTAATAATAAATATATTTATGAAAAATTTATATATTATATATGAAGTCAATAATTAATAAATTAAAAGTACTTTAGAGGAACTACATGTTAATGAGATACATGAGCTTATGAATCCAGCCTTCTGTGTTGTTTCCAGGGTGAGAGGGCACCTGGCATCAACCTCCTCCTGCTTCTGTTGTTTTCCAGTGTACAGACGCTAGTGCCCAGAAAAGCTGTCCGTCTCTAAATGAGCAGATTGTAAGAGAGAGATCCAGGGCCAGGGTGTCATTTAGATGCCAGGAGTCACAAGGAGACTGTTGATGAGTGATCCATTGATGGCTTGGTGGGGAACCCATTCCATTGTAGTGAGAGCAAATGACATGACCTGCCATCCATTCACTGAGTTAGTCCCTGTTGTGGGAGTCTGAGAAGTAAACAGTTCCCCCAAATCGAACAGCAACTGAATCATGCCTCCTGTTCTTCTCCCCTGATGTGACTTTCAAAATGTTATCTAGCCCAAGACAGACTTGGAAAACAGAAACAGGAATTTTGACAAATGGATTTCAGTAGATTTAAAACATTTTAAATTTATTTTGATTTTATGTGCATGGATGTTTTGCATGCATTTATGTTTGTGTCCCATGTGCATGCCTGATGCTTGAGGAGGCCAGAAGAGGGTCTTGGAACCCCTGGAACTGGAGTTACAGGTGGTTGTGAGGGTCATGCAGGTGCTGAGAACTGAACCCAGGTCCTCTGCAAGAGCGGCCAGTGCTCTAACTACCAAGGTATCTCTCTAGACCCTGGTAAACTTTTTTTTTTAAAGAGATGCTTTCAACTATTACAGACTTTAAATACATTTTTGTCTAAATCTTGGAACCAAAATTTTAGCTTGTATGGTTTATGCCATCTTTGTGTACCTGGTAAAATTAGATTTTAGTGCCAAAGATACAAAACTATATTATTTCCTGTCAAGATGAAATCTATCTGCATTTATTATTCACATAAATGTTAACATATAGTTTAAGATATTTTAAGGGATATTAAGAAGAATATTGAAAATAAATGACGCAATACATTTTTTTAGGGAAAATTGTTAAAAGTAGATGAGGGAAGTGTAAAACAGTGTAAGTCTGACATGATTAGCAATAGCCAAGTAACGAAAAGAAAGAAACCAAACCTGTAAGTTTTCTGTACACTGAAGAGTGTCAGGGAAAGCAACATGGGCTGCCCGGGGTGTCATATGCCTTTAGTCTCTGAGTTCCAGGCCAGCCAGGGCTACATAATGGGACCCTGTCTCAAAACAAACACGTACGTGATGTTCCCTAGTTAAGTGTTGTTGTAAAGAACGCTGTGCTAGACGTCTGAGAATAAATAACAGCTACCTTTCAAAGCTAGAGCTAGCCCAGCAAAGTGGCTCATGCCTGGGATCCCAGCACTCAGGAGGCTGAGAAAGATAGCTGGTTTGAAGCGAGGCTGTCTGTCTGTCTTTCTGAGGTTCTCTCTCTCTCTCTTTCTCTCTCTCTCTCTCTCTCTCTCTCTCTCTCTCTCTCTCTCTCTCTAACAACTTCAGTGATTTATAACACAAAATGATTGACTACACTGCAGTAAATATTCAAACTGTGACTAGATTAAAAAATAGGATTAAAATACCTTGCCGAGTGATGAACACAGAATCTGAAAATCATCAGTTAACACAGGACTCTTAGGAACCAGTTTCACACAGTAATCTTGGGAAGTACGACGGCCCAGAAAAGTCTAATTATATTTAAAGCGAGCGGCAGCAGCTTGTTCAGCTTCCTGCGCTCAGACTGCTCTTCCTCCCCAGCTAACGACGTCGCCCAGGGATTTTTTTTTTTAAGCTGAAAAACAAAAATGCTTGTCTTTAAATACGTGAGGGGGAGAGCCATCTAAAGAACACTGCGTGCTCTGCCATCTTCTTAGAAGCCTCTCCCCGAAGACTGATGAACATGTTAGAGCTGGTAGGAGACAGGGATCCAGATGTTATTTAGCTGGGCTGCCTTTGGCATGGAAATCTGCAGCATCCGGCTCAGCCTGTGGTACCCAGGCCCCAGCACCAACCTTTACTCGATAGAAACACCTGCCACAGAAGATGAGCCCTGGATGAACGTGGAACCTGAGTGACAAGCAGATGTCCTTAAAAGCCCTCTGACCACGGTTTCCCTTTACTCTATAGAAACACCTGCCACAGAAGATGAGCCCTGGACGAGCGTGGAACCTGAGTGACAAGCAGATGTCCTTAAAAGCCCTCTGACCAGGGTTCCCCCAATGACTGCTTTTCTCTCCCTTCTGCACATTTCTTGTAATTCCATAATTAAAGATTTCAGTTCATTTTTATTTTGTATTCTGGCAAAAAAAAAATACTTAATGGATGGTGGTATAAAATGTCTAGGAACACACAGTATCTGGTGGTAAGATCCTGTGATAATATTATGTGGGGGTGATACTCAGGGATGGTGCCATTTGGTGGTAATATCTGGTGATAATATTTGGTGACCTCTTTTTCAGCTGTGAGTTACAGTACTGGCAGCATGCATTTCACTGGAGACTTGCACACTGAAGAAGAGTATCCAGGGCTGGAGAGATGGCTCAATGGTTAGAGCACTGGCTGCTGTTCCAGGGGACCTGAGTTCAGTTCTCAGCACCTACATGGTGGCTCACAACCATCCATAACCCCATTTCTAGGGGATCTGGCGCCCTCTATTGGTCCTACCCAGGACCAGTATGCACACATACAGGCAGGCAAAACACCCAGAGGTAAAACAAATTAATAGATTATAACAATATCACGATTCATACATATTTCCCTTTAACCTACAAGAATATTTCTCTACAGAGATGCTTCTCTTCACCAACTACCCAGATGCATTGAAATAACTTTTGTACACGAGAATATACTATGGAACTCTTAAAAAAAAAAACCACTAAGATACATTTTAGACTGTTATTCTTCATTTCTCTCTCTCTCTCTCTCTCTCTCTCAGCTTATAAAATTGATTCTCTTAAGGGAATTTGAAAATTAAAATAATATCTGACAAGTCTTAAGCCAGCAAATCTTTTAAAAGAAATTGTAAAATACATAAAATAATTTGACACGGCTGTCATTGTGGAACGTGGCACTTAGTCTCTTTGACGGCGAATGTTGTCATCTTGGTAAATCCTAGCATCACCTGGGAAACAGGTCTGGGGGAGTTCCTGGAAGGGGATTACACTGGTTGCATTGATGGAGGCGGGAAGGCTCACCCACTGTGGGTGGCACCATCCCCTGGCTGGGACCCTGGACTGTGTCTGTGGAGGAAGGAAGCTGAGCACCCACTACCCGATTTCTGACTGCTGGTTGCTATGTGGCTGGCTGCTTCGAGCCCCTGCCGCCCTGGCCGCCCTGCCGTGGTGGACTGTGCTCTTGAACTGTGGGGCAGAAGAGACCCTTTCTCCCTTGGGTTTTTGTCAGTCTTTGTCACGGTAACAGGAGGGACACCAAGTCAGCCCCCTCCTCTGATCTCTACTTCTTGTTTCTGTAGTCCAAAGAGCATCCGAAGATTAGGATACACCTACTCACTTAGTGATCCTATTCTGAATCAGACACATTACAATGAAGAATATTCCTGGAAAACATATGCTAAAGAAAAGATGATAAAAAGTGGAACGTCGAGAGGAATAAGGACCCACAAAGCTCATCTCGGTCAAGTAAGGCACTAGATACTCACCTGTTGGATTTAACACTGTCTTGAGCCTGTAAAGGCATTCCAAAGACTGTCTGTCTGTCTGTCTGTCTGCAGTGGCAAGAGTCATGCTCCCTTTGGACTGCCTTTACAGTCTTGTGTGCCCCCCCCCCGGGAATTCTAGTGCCTAGAGTTTAGAGATCTGAAAAACTGAAGTGATACTCATGTAATATAAAATTAGCCGTGACCATGGGAACAGTTTAGTGGCGTTTAGTTCATTCCCGTCATCGTGTGCCTACCATCTCTACCTTATAAAGCATTTTCTTCATCCTAGAAGGAAACCCCATGTCCGTTAAACAATCACCCTGGCACCCACCAATAAGTGCTAATATGTATATGTATGTATATATTTGTCTTATGTGTATGTGTGTTTTGCCTTCATGCATGGGTGCCACGTGCATGTCTGGTACCTGCAGAGGTCAGAAGAGGACACCACATGCCCTGGAAAATGGAGTTACAGATGGTTGTGAGCCTCCGGTTGTGGGTTGGGAATTAAACCCGAGTCCTTGGCAAGAGCAGCAAGTGCTTTTCACCGCTAAGCTGTTTCTCCAGCTCCCCACCCCCATCCACTTTTGAGCTCTATGGATGACCTCTTCTGGATATTTTATATGAACGGTTATGTAGTGTGATTTTTGTGTCTGGTTTCTTCTATTTTGTAACACTTTCTGGGGTTTCTCATGTGATAGCAGCTTCAGTGCTTTCCACAGTTGAATAATACTGCATGTGTACCCCACAGTTTTTTCATCCATTTATCCAGTGATCTGTCTTGGGTTGGTCCCACCTTTTGGTTATTGTGCATAATGCTGCTACGAACAGGTGTGCACCAGAGTACTTGTGATTAGGATCACGTTTTGGACATGATCAATCCTTCCTGCCCTCTATCACTGTTGCTTCTCTTTAGAATTCCCTCTCTTGCCCTAAGGGAGCCTCCCTTCCATTTCTTCAAGGTTCAGCCCAAAAAGCTATCTTCCTGCTTCCCTGGTGGACGGAGGTCATTGACCTCCTGCTGTGTTTTCTTGGCACAGTCTGGTCTTCTCCCATCATGAAAGCCTCTGTTGTAAAGGGTTTCATTACCTAGACTGCCACCTGGGTCGGAGCCACCCGGAGGCATCCGGCAGATGACAAGGTAGAAGGATGGGTGATGCTGATGATTAAGCTGGAAGAGATGAAGAAAGACAGCATTCACATTTCTGACTTGTACATCATGTGGTGCTGATGCTGCAGGCTGGGCTGGAAGGGCTCTGTGTGGTGGAAGGACAGGAGAAGCCTGGAAAACACACTGATAGAGGTCTGTCCATCGGGTAGATGAGTCGGAGATGCAGACCTGAGAATCAGAAGGACATACACCATGCCACACTTCCTTTGCCCGTTCTTGACTTCCATTGGCTCAGCCATTGAGAGCCCTTGACGCTCTTGCAGAGGACCCAGACTCAGTTCCCAGGACCTACATGATGGCTCACAACCATCCGTAATTCCAGTTCCAGGAGACCTAACTGAAGCACCAGATGTGTATGTACATACATACAGGCAAACACTCATACACAGAAAATAAAAATATGTAAATTTTTTTTCCAAGCAGAGTTTATATAGCCCTGGTTGTCCTGGAACTTGCTTTGTAGACCAGGATAGCCTTGAATTCAGAGACCTGCCTACCTCTGGTTCCTGAGTGCTGAGATTAAAGATGCGTGCTATCTTACCTAGCCTAAATAAATATCAAAAATTAAAAGAAATGAAAAATAATTTGTTATATTTATTGAAAATGAATATACATACACATACATAAAATTTTCCTTTATCTAAAGTACTACTAAAGATTTTGAACTTTTTTTTTGTGTGTGTATAAGTATTTTGCTTTTTTTTTTTTTTTTTTCTGAGACAGGGTTTCTCTGTGTAGCTTTGCGCCTTTCCTGGAACTCACTTTGTAGACCAGGCTGGCCTCAAACTCACAGAGATCCACCTGCCTCTGCCTCCCGAGTGCTGGGATTAAAGGCATGTGCTGCCGCCGCCCGGCAAGTATTTTGCCTATATGTACATCTGTGCACTATGGTACATCTGGTGCCCATGGAGCCCAGAAGGCAATAGATCCCTGCGAACTGGAGTTACAGGTGTCTGTGAGCTGCCGTGTGGGTGTTGGGAATCGAACCTGGGTCTTATGGAAGAGCAGCCAGTGCTCTTAACTGCTGAGCCATCTCTTCAGCTCCCCATTAAAGACCCTTAGTGAGTGTTAAATTGGCACTCCTGAGTGTTCTCAGCCAACAAGTGTGTCAGACGCATGTGTGCTTTCAACCAGTGAGAACTGGTGTGTCAAACTGTTCTTGGTGCTCTCAACCAAAGAGCATTAGCTCTGGACACTATTAATCACCGAGTCTCAATAGCTGCTACCATTACACAGAGAAGAAACAACATATATCACGTGGCTCACTCTGCCTTGCCCCAACATCACTGACAGTCTATTCTAAGGACACTGTCTTCAGTCTACGTCCTGGGGACAGACACTTGTGAAGTAACACAAAGAGTATACAATCAACAAAACCCAGACAGAGAACCTGTACACCCAGAGGCATCTTCAACACGTACATCGCATTCATAACTTTTCTCTACAGTAGATAAACCACCAAAGGAACGAAGGCGTGCCGCAAAGCATGGGTACATAGAACTATTTTGCAGAATTGGGATGCAATTCTGAAGAGCACTTTACTAGTTGGCGGGGGGGGGGGGAGATGGAGACAGTGGAGACAGGGCTTTCTTTGTAAGGCAGGACGAGGGAAGGGGGCTTCTTTTGGTTGGTTGGCAACCACCCAGCGGAAAGGGAGAAACTGACTTGTCAAGAGAGTGAGAACGGTTGGCGTGGGCTGGCATTGGACCCTGCTGGGCACACCTCAGAGTCCTCCCACCACAGCCGTTCTCTACCACATCAGCTGTGAGTGTGGGCGCAGTGCTTGGGACCTGGTGTGCTGGACCACGGAGCTCTCTGGCTGGTGGCACCCCTTTCTGAGGGAGCTGGGACACATGGTGACTTCTGTGTCACTGTTACGAAGCACAGGCAGGGACAGCCTGAGGAAAGGGGGGACCTTACCTGGCTTAGCCTCTCACGGTTCAGCCCATGTTTTCCTGGCTGCATTTGAGCCGAACATCACTCAGCGGGAGGGTACGGCCTCCAGCCCATGGGATGGTGCCGCCACGTTCAGGTTCAGTCTTATCCCCTCAGGCAATGCTCTCTGGAAATGCCCTCCTGGACACACAGGAAGCATCTCTTGGACGGTATAAAATCCAATCCAACAGACAATGAGGTTAACTGTAACAGCCAATCACGAGAGATGAGGATGGGGGAGAGATGGAGGCGATGTCGGTGTGTATCATCACTGGCTCTCTTAAACCCTTCAGAGTGCTGTGGCTCTGGAAGGGAGGCAGCCTTTTCTCTAAGACTCAAAGGGACACCAGACACTATCTCTGCTCCTTACACACATGTCACCAGGACCGGGATTAACAGGCGTGTTGTCCACACAAGAGTGTTGCTCTCGACCTGTAAAGTTGACAGTCTTCTTCGGCTGTCAGGGTCAAAGGTCAAAACCAGCACACAAAGGGTGTCTGTGATGGTTGGCTCTTCATCCTTAACCTAACTGGCTTTAGTTAGAATTGCATCAGAGACATCCCGACCCCTGCGTGTCTGGGAGTTTGCAGAGAGATTTAACTGAGGAGAGACACACTCTGAGTGTGAGTGTTGTCAGCCCCTGGTGGCTCTGGTCCTACACTGAATAAAAAAGGGGCGGGGCAGGGTGGGGCGGGGCGGGGCGAGAAGGAAGCTAGCTGAGCTCAGCCATTCACCTGCCTCTACTTCCCAACTAAGGATGCTGTATGACCAGCCACCTCCCAATCTTGTCGCCTTGCATTTCCCATCACAGTGAGTTATAACCTTCAAAGCAAGACCTAAAGAAACCCGTCCTCAAGCTCTTTCATCAGGTAATTTGCCACAGCAAGAAGAGTAGCTGAGTCCAGTACTTGTGTTATGGCCTGTGACGGCCAGGCCCTCTCGACGCGCGCTCTGTGCAGGCAGCTGCGGTGTGCTCGCTGGTTATAAGGGCTTCCAAAGAATATGGACACACAAACACTCATGTGTTCTGGACGCCATGAAGTGAGCCTTCGTGGATTCTTACTAAAACCATACTTGCACTGACAGGAATTCTTCCAGTGGACACTCCCCAAAGGGAAACCAGCCCACCCCCTCCCTTGGATAGAGGCTCCACCCATGGAAAAAGTCCGGGAGGCGATAGCAAATCAGTTTGTTTCCCATACCAAGAGGGACTTCGTGGATGTGGCTCAAGGTAAGCAGATGTCCCTCCTTTCCCTGGGCGCGTGCCTGGGTAGTGGTAAGAGGCACGGAGGGAGTCTTTCTCTTACAGGAACTCCCAAGATAGTGCGGGACAAGAAATTTTACCAACAAAACCAGTCAAGTATAGAAAGGTACACCTTGTAAGAAGCGTGGGTAGCTGGAGCAATACTCAGTGGTAGCATTTTAGATCCTGAGCACTGCAAAGTGAACAAGCAAATAAATAAATGTACATTGCTACGACCATCTATCCCGATGGAGTCTAAAGACCTGAAAAGACTCCCATTAGCCAGGAGTCATGGTGAATGCCTGTAACCACATCTCTGGAAGCCAAGGCAAGAGGACTCGGAATTCAAGGTTAGCTTGACGTGTATAACAAGGCCCTGTCTCGAAACACAAAGCAAGGAGAAAAGGAAAGAGAAGGGATGGGAAAGAGGAGAGGAGAAGGAAGAGGGGAAGGGAAAAGGAAAAAGAAAAAGACACCCCTTCCCAGTCCCAGTGGGTGATGAGGAACTGGTCATGTAGAGCCATGCCTGGAGATGCCTTCGTAGCTGGTGGCTGATTTAAATGAGTGACTGAGTGATCGTGTTTTGAAGAGGATGCGTGTAGAACTAGAGGGCTGAGCACATGACTTCTGGGATTCCCAGAGTGAGGCTTCCCAGAGTGGGGGTCGGGGTGTGGGGGGGGAGTGGGGATGTGGGGTAGGGATGGGGAGCGGTGTTGAGGTCTTCTTGGCTGGTGTGCAGACTTTTGGTCGCCTCCCCTCTTTTCTCAATCCATCATTCCACTCGTTTCTCCCGAATCCCAAGTCCACAGCTTCTGTGTCTCAGCTTTGCAGAGAATAAACTGTGAGTTAAGAGATGTCTCGAGATTGGGTGAGTATTTGAGTCACTACATCAATCTGCCTCTGCGTGGTGTTTTTATCTACGAGTTCATTACAATACAGGGATTTTTTTTTATTTTATCTTCTTTTCTTAAAAGGGGGAATGTCTGTTTTTCTACTAGAGCAGAATACTGCCATCTGGGCATTGTTGAATATGAATATCTGCACAGCTCGTGTGTTGAAGCCTTGGTCCCCGACAGGTGGCACTATTTTGAGAGATAATTGAAACTTAGGTGGTAGGGGCTTCTCTGGAGGAAGTAGGGTTGATGGGGATGGAACTTTGAAGGGTAGACCTTGTCCAGATCCTTCTCCACCCCACTCTCTCTTTCCTGGTTGCTGTGGGGTGTGAGAATCTTGGCCTCACCATGTCCTGTCCACTATGATGCTCTGGCTTACCAAGGCCCAGCAACAATGGAGCCAGCTTGTCCATAAACCCAAGTCTCTGAAAACGTGACCCCAAATAAATATTTCTCCTGCAAAATGTTGTCGTTAGGGATTGGGACACAGTTCTGATGACTGAATAGCACAATGAGTACTTTATAAACCAGAGTATGGCTCATGGTGCTGAAGGCTAGTTGGTCCCAGATACAGGGACTCCATCTGCTGAGGTCCTGGATGTCCTTAGAGGCTGGGGATATTGGATCACCTGAAGCTGGCATTACAGGTGGTTCTGAGTCATCGGACATGATGTTAGGGACCAACTTGGGTTTTCTGTAGGAACAGTAAGAACTCGTCACAGCTGAGTCATCTTCCTGACCCCTCTTATCATGGGTTCTTCTCTGTTGTTTTTTGTTTTAATCTTTCATATTTGATTTAAGATCCCTCTCCAGAGGCCCTTGTTCACTTGTGGCCAGTGGAGGGCTTGGTAGCTAGAAGGAGCTTGGGGAATACTTGCTGAATGATAGAACGTATGAAAAACACCATTTTGGAGCTAGACAGGTAAAAGATTAAAGGACAATGTTGTCTGTATGTAGACATCAGGGCTACAGAAAAGCATTCAGAGCTCTGTCTTCTTTACGAAAAGCGTGTGTTTCTCCTCTGCTCAGAGTAAGCCAATCACCCTTGCTCCATGTGCAGGCAAACTCACGTCAAGACCCCTCCTGCGTCTCTTGCCCTGTCTGATCCTAGCCTTCCTCACTGTGCTGTCTTGGTTCTGGGTGCCAGTGTCTCTCTTTGGATGGCCTCTTCTTACCCAGCTCTCTTCCTTGGTGTGTCAAAGTGGGTTTCTTGATGGGCAAGTCCATGTCAGCTCTGGCTTAAAACCCTTTGGGGACTCCCGTTGCCCTCAAGAGGAAAGCAAAATGACTCGGTTGATGTGATTTGTGTCATCGAGTCCTTGCCCCGCTCCGTCATTCTCCCCACTGGCCCCCACACTTATGGAGATGGTTCTCGGCTGCCCTTCCCACAGATTCACCAGGCCCCCAATGCTGCCTGATGTGTACACACACTACTTCCCTCTTCTGCATCGCTTCATCTTTGATCTGCCATCCAAGTCTAGGCTTTGGCTTTATTTCTGTCCTGGAAACCTCTCTCTGATTCTAAACTTTGGATCTCTCTCTGTCTCTGTCTCTGTCTCTGTCTCTGTCTCTCTCTCTCTCTCTCTCTCTCTCTCTCTCTCTCTCTCTCTCTCGTGTGTGTATGTGTATGTGTGTTTCTGTTATATTAACCTTTACAGGATCCACCACATAATGCTGTTGTGTGTTCATTTCTTTAATACTTTAAGCCTCTGAAGCGGAGAGACCATGTTGTGGTTTTGAGTGTTCACTGAAGAATGAAGAAAGGAAGCACTGAAAAGTGGCTGTCTTCACATTCAGGCTTAGAGAAGTTGGCTTTGATGAATTATAACAGCGAGTGAAGACAGAAAACCAATTCCCCTTGTTATAGTCCATGTGCTCATGGTGCTAACGATTCTGAATGGTCTTCTATATTTATTTTTAGATTGTGCCTTTCTGTGGAGCCTTAGTTAGTTTTGATTTTGAGACAAGATCTCACAACGTAACCCTAGCTAGCTAGCCTATAACTCGCTGTGTAGACCAGGCTGGTCTCACACCTGGCCAAGAAACTTTTTTTTCATCATGGTTCCACTGGGGCTCGAACCTAGGACTGTCAGCATGTAGAAATGGATGTGATCACCATTACTATACTATGGAGCTCCAAGTGTGGAATGCTCCGGGAACTCGTGTGCATCTTAATGGAAGCCAGCACCTTGGGTGGAGGGTGGGGGTTAGCATGACTGGCTGGTAGTGTCTCAGTTACCAGTGGAAAAGGAATCCGGAGGCTGACTGCCGCACTTTAAAGGGACTGAGAGCTCCTGGCTTGGTGAGGTTGCTTTGAATACACAGCCTCCCGCCTGAGACAGGCCTAAAGGAGCTAAGTAGCATGACCCCGGCCAACACATACAGATGACTGAGAGAAGTGAACCCACACTGTGGAGGATTTTAGCGGAAATGTTTTGAAGAAATAATAATGCTATTGCCCACTAACGACAATGGTGCCCCTCAACCCTCTGTCAGTAAGGGACAAATTTTTAACTTTTTCCCAACAGTGAGATGATATCCCCCCCACTCCATCTAGGGCTGCCAATTCCAACAAATAATAGCAAGAGGCTGTCCAGTTAAATTGGAATTGTGGTCTATTGCAAATAATGAATACTTATACATAGTCACACAAAAATTGAAAGTATTCACTGTTTATGGCATTCAGATTTAACTGAGAATCCTGTTTTATACAGCAGCTTTGGCCATACCCCAAACTCTTCCCTCTGGTTTGCCTTTCAAAGGCCTAGGAAGACCTCGGCAGGGTTGCTGCTGGCTTCTGTGCCCACCAGCACGCTTCGAAGGGCTCTCCTCATGGCCATGAGTATCTAGCCATTCAAAAACGACTTATGGTCAGTCAAGCCCAAACTCCCAGGCTTGAGAGTGGAAAAGGTCCCTTGGTTGAGGCACTCATAGAGCATGCCAACTATAGCTCTCAACTCAAGAAGAGTCCGTCTTCACAGTGCGCTGGAAGCTACCGGCCAAAGCAAGAGTCAGGGACAAGCCACTCAGAAACAGTCCACAAGGGGTAACCACTGTCTTCCCATCTCATCCTAGCTAAGAAGACCATGAAAAAGTTTCCCACGTCCCTGGACTGGAAAGCGTTCCTTCCCCGACCTCTGGACACCGAATTCCGGCACCATTACCAAATTCCAGCTAAGATCCCTGAGCTGCAGGATTTTAGTTTCAAATATGGATGCTATTCAGGCCTGCCTGTTGCTTCCCAGGGTCTGGGTAAGTAAGCCTTTAGGGATTCCAAATGCACAGCCAGCCACCAGGGCTCTCTGCCTGACGCACAGAAGCCCGCACCGTGGCACTGACATTTGGAAGGGAGTTTTTGTTCTTAACTGACAAAGAGGAGCATGGGTCTGTCTCTAATATTGTCCACTAGCAAAGGGACCGAAGCGCAGGGCGGGAGGGAAGTCGGAGCTGGAACTTCTTTTTTTAATGTGTCTGTAGCACACGTATACCTGGAGGGACCAGAATAGGGTGTGGGATCCTCTGGCACTGGAGTTACAGCTGGCTGTGAGGCACCATGTGGGTGCTGGGAACTGAACCTGGGTCCTCTGCAAGAGCAGCCAGTGCTCTAACCACTGAGCCGTCTCTCGAGCCCCTGTACCTGGGATATTTGATCTGTTCTGGCATCCAGTGTGCAGAATTGTTGTGAATTGTACATACATTGTGATTGGACGATTTCCACTTCTTATTCTGGCCACTCTGCCTGGCTCCTGGTTGAGGTCTCTGGCCACTGTTCCTCCATCTTCAGGTTCCCACCTTTGGGTTCCACCAAGGCCTGAGACCTCAAGAAGTTGGCACAGCAGTTGGTTTTGTTTTGTTTTGTTTTTTTGTTTTGTTTTTACCAACAGCAGTTGTTGCTGTGGCATGACCTCACCTGGCTCCAAGACTGATTGGTGCAGAAGGCCCTGGCAGCCAGTGATTGGTGCAGAAGGAAGGCCTGGCAGCCAGTGATTGGTGCAGAAGGAAGGCCTGGCAGCCAGTGATTGGTGCAGAAGGAAGGCCTGGCAGCCAGTGATTGGTGCAGAAGGAAGGCCCCGGCAGCCAGTGATTGGTGCAGAAGGAAGGCCCCGGCAGCCAGTTTTGATAGTGGCCAAGCAGAATGTCTGCTGTAGTTCCCCAGCTCAGGGGGAGGGGACTGAGAGTCTCAGGAGACTGCCAGCTTAGGCCTTAAATCGATGGCACCCTGCCTGGGTGGGGCAGTGGCTGGAGTCAGGAGCTGCCCTAAAATGACAGAGATTAGAATCACCTGACACTTGTCAACCACTCAGCCTTTTCTGACGGCGCCCCATAAGCGTTCTCAGATTAAGTTCTCATGCTGTCCTGGTGAGCTTTCATGATCCCGATTCCTATCCCTTTTGATAGGAACGTTTTTTACGAGTTCCATCACCGGGCAACCTCTAAGCTACTTGTTAAGAAAATGACTCGAGGCTGGGCGGTGGTGGCGCACGCCTTTAATCCCAGCACTCAGGAGGCAGAGGCAGAAGGATCTCTATGAGTTCGAGGCCAGCCTGGTCTCCACAGCGAGTTCCAGGAAAGGCGCAAAGCTACACAGAGAAACCCTGTGTCTCGAAAAACAAACGAACAAACAAACAAAAAGACTCGATAGGTTAGGGAGTTGGCTCAGCGGGTAAAGGCGCTTGTAGTCAAGCCTGATGACCCATGTTCAATACCCCAGACCGACCCACGTGATGGAAAGAGGACACTGACTCGTAGGTTAGAGCCTTGGGTCATGTGAGAATTCCAAGTGGTAACAATGAGGAGCGACCCACCTTCGCTGAGGGCTGACGCTGTCCCTGCTTATACGCCCCGGGCAATGCTCCACCCTCTAAGGCTGGACCCTCCTTATCTGATATCCCAACTGCCTGAAACTTCTCACCACTGGGAGATTCCTACGCTTGTGGCTGCTAATTCTGTTTCTTCCCAAGGAGGTTAATGAGTAGAAATTCTCTACCCTACGGAAGCCCCAGGGTAGAAGAATTCTGAGAACCACAGGGCGGAAGAATCTCAGAGTTCTTTCTCAGCTAAAGCAGTTTTCAGACCCTGGCACTCTCCTCAGGAGGGGGGCGGTGTTGAGATTTCTTGTCCAGTCTGTTCCTCACATTCGGTGCCTTAAAAGGGGATGCCTGGGACTGGGGACAGTATTTAAGGTGTTGGTGTTTTTACAGAAGTTGAGCCACTTGTAAAAAAAAAAAAAAAAAAAAAATCACTTTTTAAAACATCGTATCTTCGTTATTGAAAATTATAACTCCACAAATCTCAGAATCCAAATTAATCTAATCATAATTCATATCAAATGTGAGTGGCTGGAGTTGCCTGCCTTCTTCTACTCTGAATGGACAGCACATGCTTGCCGTACAGGTCACCCTTCTCCTAAAGTGCTCACCCTAAGGCTTCCTACGTCACCGGAAATGGGTCTCTTAACGTGCCCCTTCTGAGGATGCACGGAGGTGTCCTGAGAGAAAACAAAACTTTTACCAAGTCCGTTTATCAGTAAGCCGGCGGCGGCGGCAAACATTACCCACAACGTTAAGAGCAGAACCCACGAAGAGCTGACCTTCTGACAATGGTGCCCGCACTCAGCCTTCGGGCCGTGTCTCCCATGCCTCCCACTTCCAGCCTCCCCAGCCACAGCAGCGTGGCACAGCCCCTGGTCATTGCTAGGATGTCTGCGTAGCATCCTGGTGAGGATGCTGAGGACGGTGCGGGCTGGGCTCGGGTGTGAGGGGCGTGTTCAAACAAGGACGGGGATTCTGTCCCATCAGCAGCCTGTGTGTCTGTCCTGTGTCCCCACAGTGCCCTCGGTACTGCACAGCTACATCCGGAACCAGGAGCGCACAAAGCAGCAGACCACCTATGAGAACGACTACGGGAAAAACTGCCTGGACTTCTTGATGATCTTAGACTCATTCAGCCCCTCCCAAGTCAGCAGGTACCTGGAAAGTGTTTCCAACAAAGGTAAGAGGCCTCGAGTGACCACTTCATACGTTCATCGTCTTAGTGAATGCCTTTCTTAATACGCTGTTCCTATTCCGAATAAGCTGTTCCCGTTTTAACCATTGGTGTTGAATATAATAACAAAACCAACCAAACAAACAAAATCCCCCCCCCCAAAGAACAAACAAACAAAAAGACAAAGACTACTGTCTTAGATAGGGTTTCTGTTGCTGTGAAGAGACACCATGACCACAGCAACTCTTACAAAAGAAAACATTTAATTGGGGCTGGCTTATCGTTCAGAAGTTTAGTCCATTGTCATCATGGCAGGAAGCGTGGCTGCCTGCAGGCAGATGTGGTGCTAGAGGAGGATCTGAGAGTTCTACATCTTGATCCGCAGGCAGTGGGAAGGGACAGTGAGCTATACTGGTCCTGGCTTGAGCATCTGAAACCTCAGAGTCTTCCCTCAGTGACACGCTTCCTCCAGCAAGTCCACACCTCCTAATAGTGTCACTCCCTATGG
>NC_051082.1:35135257-35232770 GCF_004664715.2 Peromyscus leucopus
CCTCTACAAGTTCAAGCCCCTCTGTGTCCTCTGTGTCCCCTGTGAACCCGACATAAAGTCACTCTGAATGCTGCTGCAGTTGTGGACGTTCTGGAAGCTCCCTGGTGGGAACAGGGCTCCAGCTAGCACTTGCTTCTCTCTGCTCACACTGCTGGCTTTCCATTATGGTGTCCATGCTCCTCTCAAGGCAACTCCCTGGCTGACAAAGACAAGATGTTCTCTGTTCTCTCAGCACAAGCTGGGCGTCTTCTTGACAAGTGGTGCTCAGCATTTCCACAGTGTTATATTAATGTCTTGGGAAGCGTTTTTTTTTTTTTTTTTTTTTAGCATATTTTTGTGAATTCTTTGAGAATTCTATACAGTGTATTTTGATCATATTTACCTCCTGCTATACCCCTAACTTCTTCCAGATCCATCCATACCTCCCCAAATTCCCAAACGTCACACCCTCCCACCTCTTTACAGAGGCATCGACCCCGATTTGTATCGTGTGATCCTGGTGCAGGGCCATCCACTGGTTACACCCTTAAAGAAAGTGGACTCTCCCTCCCCTAGACACCATCATCTACCCATTACTTCTCAGGAGTGGGCGCTTTTTAAATTTTATGCTAAGGTGTTGACTGGCTTGATTCTGTGAAGGCAAGCGTGGTGGCTGTGAGTTCATGAGTGCATCCCTGACGTGGCTGGAAGATGCTGGGTATCTCTGATCCTCCCCAACCTCTGCTCTTTCAATCTTTCTACCTGTCCCAGATAGTCTGTGAGTTGTGAGTTTCTGCATTAACCGCTGTCCACTGCACCAAGAAACTTTGAGAAGTGATTTTTTTCAAACCACTAAAATTTCTCTTTCCCTTCAAACTCAAGAGTTGAGGCACACATTTCACCCAAATGACTTTAAAAATATCTCCCTAGCTACATACGACCCCGATCCATTAGGAGTTTGCTGCTGGGTGCATTCCCAGGGCTGTCACTTTGCTTAGACCCAGGGTCCCAGCTCACCGTGGGTTTGTTTGCTTATGACCACTGATGCTCTTAGTGAACAGAGTGAAACAGGTTACATACAACATGGAGCTTCTTTGCTGTCTGCCCCTGTGAGGAGAAACTTCATCAGTAACAAATTAAACACATGTTTTGTACCCATCCCTCCTCACAGATATTTTTTTTTAACTCTTTAGTAAAACCTAAGTTAATAAATGACTGTAAGTTAGATGGACTTTTGCCCAAACACTCATTTCTAAGTGTCCCATATTTTGGAGAGCTGATCCCACCACCAGAAATCTTATCATGGTCTTTCGTATTTTGTTTTTAGTTAGACTGAGTAGAAACTGTTATTCTGGGATGATTCTGGGAGAGAAGTTGCGAATTTAGCCCATTCAGAGCTGAATAAAAATAATCCAAAAGAGTTGTCTCAAGCTCTGAAGACTGAACAGCAAAAGAGCATGCAAGTGAATATTTTCTCTCGTGAAACCGAAACTGCGAAGCATTTGTGGGCATTCGGCGGTGGCAGGGGCTTCTGACGCATTCCCTCAGCATTGTGGGAAGCGGTGGGTGAGCCTCGGATCCAGGCTCCAGAAAGGCAGTTTCCCTCAGACCCGAGGATGGTTATTGCTCTTCCTTATCCATCCAGCGCTGGCCCCGCCCCGCCCCTGGGAGAACCCACGCTGACATCCCAGATTCAAGTCTGGGGTTCATCTGACCCCTGCTCTTACAGGCAGGTCAGATGAAGGCACCTGTCCTCAGAGGATTATTTCCCAGCAAACCCTAGCGTACGCTGGTCGCCAGTGGCAGGTGGGGTTTTCCTTTCTGTGCAAGCCCCAAGATTTTACGATGTTGTTCTCACACTAGGCCTGCTTTTCCTAGAGACGATTTTCGATTTAGAGGCTAACACATCTCATGGCTGAGAAAAGTTATTGTTAATGAAAAGATAATTTAGAAAACTCAAAACCTAAAACGACTCAGAAATTACCCCTGTGGGTCAATGACAATATTGCTTCTTTGCATACTTTCTCTCGGACTTTTTAATCATCACCTTGTGTTATCTAAGTTTTTCAGTTGTCTCTCAAGCCAACAAAAGGCAATAGTTACACGTATTCGGCACCCAGAGCAAGCCTCAACACAAGCACGGTTTAGTAATGCCACTTCATTTTCTGACTTTAAACCACTCAAAAGCAAATTTTCTTCTTTTCCTATTTTTTTTTTAAACAAAATTGTTTCTGTTCCTAAAAAGCAGTCTTAGGGCTGGGAAGATGGCTCAGTGGTTAAGAGCACTGGCTGCTCTTGCAGGGGGGCCTGATTTGATTCCCAGAACCTACATGACAGCTTACAACGATCCACTAACTCCAGTTCCAGGGGATCTGATGCCCTCTTCTGGCCACTATGGGCACTGCATGCATGTGGTACACAGACACACGTGCAGGCAAACCCCCATATGTATAAAGCAAAAAATAAATACACCTTTATAAACAAATAAAGAGCAGCCTCACATCATTAGTGGCTTCTTATATTAAAAGCAAAACATCCATGCTAGTTGCAGGGATACATACCTGTAATCGCAGCGTTCAAGAGGCTAAGTAAGGCAGGAGAGATCAGGTTGAGCTACATAAAATTTTTTAATTAAAAAAAACAATAAAAAATTCTCTGCTTGTATTCCACGGACTTCCTGTATATAGAAATCACTAGTGTGTGTTATCTGAAGAGACAAAATTCGGACTTAAAAACCTATCTTAATATAAGGGTTTGAATTGGCAAGAACTATGGGTAATATGCACGTGCATTTAAAAAGGGAGGTGGGTTAATGTTTTCTTTCTCATGAACAACAGTTTAAGCGTTCAACTGGATGAGACCCTGATTGTGCATCTCTTGCTTGCTAACGTTGCTGAAATTACTACCTGAGCTGCCCAGGTAGGTAACAGTTGCTTGGCTCTTTGCAGGTGGACACCACTCTCTCTCAGTTTACCGACCCAAACATCTACCTGTGGGATGTGCATCACAGTAAGAGGCTTATTAAAGTGGACGGGGTTGTAGCCAAGAAGAGAAAACCCTACTGTGTTGATTTCTCCGCCATCCGACCTCAGATAGCCTTACTTCGAGAAATGCATGTCACCCACTTTCGCTTCTCCCTGGACTGGGCCCTGATCTTGCCTCTGGGTAACCAGACCCAAGTGAACCGCACAGTTCTGCATTTCTACCGCTGCGTCATCAGCGAGCTGGCGCACGCCAACATCACCCCCGTGGTGGCCCTGTGGCAACCAGCAGCCCTGCACCAAGGCCTGCCGCATGCCCTGGCCAAACACGGGGCTTGGGAGAACCCGCACACCGCCCTGGCGTTTGCAGACTATGCGAATCTGTGCTTTCAAGAGCTGGGCCGCTGGGTCAAGTTCTGGATCACCATAAACGAGCCCAACACACGGAACATGACCTACCGCGCCGGGCACCACCTCCTGAAAGCGCACGCCTTGGCTTGGCGCCTGTACGATGAGAAGTTTAGGGCGGCTCAGAAAGGCAAAATATCCATTGCCTTGCAGGCCGACTGGATAGAGCCGGCCTGCCCTTTCTCCCAAAAGGACAAAGAAGTGGCCGAGAGGGTTTTGGAATTTGATATTGGCTGGCTGGCAGAGCCGATTTTCGGCTCCGGAGATTATCCACGTGCGATGAGAGACTGGCTGAACCAAAAAAACAATTTCCTCTTGCCTTATTTCACTGAAGACGAAGAAAAGCTAATCCAGGGTTCCTTTGACTTCCTGGCGGTGAGCCATTACACCACGATCCTTGTAGACTGGGAAAGGGAGGATCCGATAAAATACAACGACTACCTGGAGGTGCAGGAGATGACTGACATCACGTGGCTCAACTCTCCCAGTCAGGTGGCCGTGGTGCCGTGGGGGCTGCGCAAAGTGCTCAGCTGGCTGAGGTTCAAGTACGGAGACCTCCCTATGTATGTGACAGCCAACGGCGTAGATGACGATCCCCACGTGGAGCAGGACGCGCTGAGGACGTATTATGTTGAGAATTACGTGAACGAGGCCCTGAAAGGTGAGCCTTCTCTGCCCCTCCTCCCAGAAGCGCCGTCACCATCGGAGCGTGTGGTTCCTGATGGAGAGGGACACACTGCCCGTCCTCAAGTAGAACTAAAGACAGCATCTTCCCTGTAGTGAAACAGAGTCCTTAGTACTGCCCTGAGGTTAATCAAAGCCTAGCCTCTTGTCTTCAGCCTCCGAGGACGCCACATCTGTCCTTCCTTCCTTCCTTCCTTCCTTCCTTCCTTCCTTCCTTCCTTCCTTCCTTCCTTCCTTCCTTCTTCTTCCTCCCTCCCTCCCTCCCTCCCTCCCTCCTTCCTTCCTTTCTTTTTAGCTCTTCTTTTACATTTTTTCTTTCCTAGTTTTTAAAATTAATTTTTTTTTGGTGAGCACACAAAATAACGGAGTTCCTTATGAGATTTTTGTTCACGAGTGGTGTCATTGTAGAATGCCTTCATTCTTGTCACATTTAAACTTTTTAAATTGTTTGTTTTTGTATGACTACTGTATTTGTATCATTTCTGTCCCCCATTTCCTCTTCTAACTCTGTGTCCCCTACTCCCTCTCAAATTCTATAACTTCTTCTTTGTTACTGTTCACACACGCGCACGCGCACATGCGCACACGCGCACACGCACACACTACCAACTCCATTTAATATTGCTGGCATGTACATGTATTTAGGGCTGACCACTTGGAATTGGATTTGTCAGGAGGCTTCTTTGGGCGGGGGGAACCGATTCTTCCTCGGGAGCCACTGATTGCCTGTAGCTCTTCAGCTGGGGGTGGGCCTTGTGAGACGTCCCCACCCAAGCTGGCGCGTCAGCTGGAGGTGGTGTTGTGCAGGTCTTGTTTAGGCAGCCAGGTTGTTGAGATTTCATGGGTACAGCTTCGCTGTCGTGTTTAGAAGAAATGACCGTGGGGTGCTCAACCTCAATGAATGCATCCACAGCGCAACTCCCACACCTACGGCTGTGGGAAAATCACACAAGATTGTAAGGGCCAGAGTACCAGGACACCTCGTGTGTGTGTGTGTGTGTGTGTGTGTGTGTGTGTATTCTTCATGTGTGAGGAAACTGCTCTCCTTTGCTCCTTTCTCTCCATTTCTTTCTTGTTCTCCCTGCTCCTCAATTTAGACCTCTTCCTCAGCACTCATAATCCTGTAACTGCTTCCATGTCCTCTGTGTGTGTGTACGAACATGTCTGTGTGCTGTCTGTGTGTGTGTATGTATCTGTGTCTGTCACATATGAGCCATGAGGGAAAAATGGACAATGCTTGCCTGAGTCTCAGTTATTTCACTTAACGTAACGATCTCTCTGCATCCATTTTCCTGCAGACCACATCCTTTCGTTCCCCACGGCTGAACAAAGTCCCACCATGTGCATGTAGATATGTCATACCTATTGTATGACGTTATGATGCTGCTGCTACCACAGCCATTTTATTTACATGATGCATTAAAAATAAGCCAGGCATAGGTTTGATTGTGTAAAACTAACTCTGTAGTGTATTCCCATATTGTCTTGATATTTGCCTATTCTTATGTAAAAACCTTTTCCAGTGAACTCTGATGAGTCTGAAGTTTTACTGAATTGCATTGAGGCCCTTCTTTATCCACCAAGGCTGTATAAAAAGGCTGAGTTGTGCGTGAAATATTTCAGTAAACCCTCCCCCATCCTTTGTTTCCCTAGCCTACGTGTTGGATGGAATCAACCTCTGTGGCTACTTTGCTTATTCACTTAACGACCGTTCAGCTCCGAAGTTCGGATTTTATCGATACGCAGCAAATCAGTTCGAGCCCAAACCATCTATGCGACATTATAGGAAAATTATCGACAACAATGGCTTCCTGGGTTCTGAAACACAGGGAAGGTTTTGTCCAGAGGAAAACAGCGTGTGCACCGAGTGCAGCTTTTTCCACACCCGGAAGTCTTTACTAGTCTTCCTGGCCTTTCTGGTTTTTGCTTTTATTATCTCTCTCTCTCTTATTTTTTACTACTCCAGGAAAGGCAGAAGTTATAAGTAGTGTGAACATCTGCCTGGCTCTTTGTTTAATGTTGTGAAGCCACGTTACACACATTTGGATTCTAGAAAACTTTTTTTTTTGTCACAGATGGGAGAGGCTTTGTGACAGGCATCGGTGACTATAAAGTATTGGTAAGATAACTAGTACCTGAGTTTGCTCTCTTTGGGGGCGATTATGCAGCTATACCCAGCACAGTTTCTACAGTACCCCTGTACAGAAGGCAGGAGACATGGTAGCTGTAACAGCGATAACTACCTGGACAGAGCTGGAAGAACAACATTAGGAACACAGATAAAAATGTGTCTGTGCCCATTTTTAAATTCCACATGCTTTTGGAAGTAACAATCTCTCAATTGCCAAGTTAATGCCTAACAGCTGTGACTTCCCCTGATCCATTTTCACAAGGCAACGATGGAATAATTTATAGTAGAGATGGCCAAGAGACCCTAGGCTAAAACAGTCCTTTTAAGAGCACTGTTTTTATCAAATGCTGCTAATATTAATTTATGAATATACTTAGAGAGCACATTATGGAAATTTACATTTTTTTGTGAATGTTTTTGAAGTGTCCTCTAAACCACAGATCCTTGAGGGTTCTCTCTTACTGGCTCTCCTTTGAGGGCCTGCACATTGGAGATATTTTTGATAATGTTCGCAAAAAATCAAGATGAGTCAGGAGCTGCTGGCCTCTTTGAAACTGACTGTGGAATGCAGTGCCTTGCAGCCGTTCTAGGGAAGAGAAAGGAGGGATATTTCCCTTTTCTTTTTTAATGAGCAACATGAGTGATTTGATTGAACATCCTTTTATCTTTGAGCAGACCTTGGAATGAATGAAATGACCTTTCCCACATGAAGAAAGATGAACTCTCACTCAACCTGTGAAGAATGACTCTGTTGCATTCTTCAGAATATGCTGTCAATGCTTTGACACAATAGTTTTCAAACTTCAGAGCAGATCCAAGAGCAACCCTGTGTGAAGACACCGGACATCTGTCTTTGTGGTCGCTGAGAGCCACTCTGTGCTTCTGCACCTGGGCATGGGCTTTGAATTAGTCCTACTTGGAGCTTCAACACCGACCACACTACTGACGTGTATTGAAAGGGCTAATTAGGTCTCCTTCAACACCCTCTACCCTAAGTCTTACTGAGTCTCACATGGGGACGTGTTCTTGCTACACCTGAGTGGTCTTAGAGATAAGCCGATCCCAGACAGGCAAGATAAGGCAGTCAGAGCAGGGTCACAATGCATAACTCATCTTGCGATGTGGTATGGTTTTCCTCATCAACAATCAGCTTTTGCTGTGGTGTTCTTTATAAAACTGGACTTGTTATTGAGATCAAATGCTATAGAATCAATAGTTTATTTTATGTCTCTATTTTTCTTGATTACATATTAATATATATTAATTGTAAAAATTTAAAAGAGAAAAACTATATGTAAAAAAATGATCACGTCTAATATAATACAGAGACACCACTGACAGTTCCTATGTGTTGTGTTTTATGTAGTCAGATCATGTTATAAGTAGGTATACATTTTCTTTATTCATTTTTTTGTCATTAGTTTTCAAGAGCCAATTTAATAGTTATGGAAAATATTGTTAGAATAGCTCAAAACTGTTTTGTTTGTTGGGCCAATTTCCCATTAATTAGTTCAATAATAAATATCATTTAAAAACAATTTTCTTGCTGCATCATTTACTCTATTCCTTGAGTATAAAGAAAAGTAATTCTGTTTCTTTTTTTTTTTTTTTAATTATAACTTCTTTTTTTTTTGTGATATATATTTTTTATTTTACAATACCATTCAATTCTACATATCAGCCATGGGTTCCCTATTCTCTCCCACGCCCTCCCCTTACCCCCAGCCCACCCTCCATTCCCACCTCCTCCAGGGCAAATCCTCCCCTGAGGACTGCGATCAACCTGGTAGACTCAGTCCAGGGAGGTCCAGTCCCTTCCTCCCAGACTAAGCCAAGTGTCCCTGCATAAGTTCCTGGTTTCAAACAGCCAATTCATGCATTGAGCACAGGACTTGGTCCCACTGCCTAGATGCCTCCCAAACTGATCAAGCCAATCAACTGTCTCACCTATTCAGAGGGCCTGATCCAGCTGGGAGCCCCTCAGCCTTTGGTTCATAGTTCATGTGTTTCTATTCATTTGGCTATTTTTTTTCAATAATTGAGTAAAACTGAAATTTATTATAAGCCACAGTCGTCCTAGGACCTCCATGCTATATATATATATAGCCTTTATGGTTCTATGGGTTGTGGTCTGATTGTTCATTTTATATCTAGAATCCACCAATGAGTGAGTACATACCATAACTGTCTTTCTGGGTTTGGGTTACCTCACTCAGGATGATTTTTTCTAGTTCCATCCATTTGCCTGCAAATTTCATGCTTTCATTGTTTTTCTCTGCTGAGTAGTACTCCATTGTGTATATGTACCACATTTTTTTCATCCATTCTTCCGTTGATGGGCATCTAGGCTGTTTCCAGGTTCTGGCTATTACAAATAGTGCTGCTATGAACATAGATGAGCATGTATCTTTATGGTATGTATCAGCATTCTTTGGGTATATGCCCAAGAGTGGTATGGCTGGGTCTTGAGGTAGTTCGATTCCTAATTTTCTGAGAAACCGCCATACTGATTTCCACAGTGGTTGTACAAGTTTACATTCCCACCAACAGTGGAGGAGTGTTCCCTTTGCTCCACATCCTCTCCAACATTGGTTGTCATTGGTGTTTTTGATCTTAGCCATTCTAACAGGTGTAAGGTGGTATCTCAGAGTCGTTTTGATTTGCATTTCTCTGATGATTAAGGATGTTGAGCATTTCTTTAAATGTCTTTCAGCCATTTGTAGTTCTTGTTTTGTGAATTCTCTGTTTAGCTCTTTAGCCCATTTTTTAATTGGATTGTTCAGTGCTTTGATGTCTAGTTTCTTGAGTTCTTTATATATTGTGGAGATCAATCCTCTGTCAGATGTGGGATTGGTGAAGATCTTTTCCCAATCTGTTGGCGTCTTTTTGTCTTATTGACTGTGTCTTTTGCCCTGCAAAAGCTTCTCAGTTTTGAGAGGTCCCATTTATTAATGGTTGTGCTCAGGGTCTGTGCTGTCGGTGTTTTATTTAGGAAATGGTCTCCAGTGCCAATGCGTTCAAGAGTGCTTCCTATTTTCTTTTCTATTAAGTTTAGTGTAACTGGATTTATGTTTAGGTCTTTGATCCACTTGGACTTGAGTTTTGTGCATGGTGACAGATATGGATCTATTTGTAATCTTTTACATATTGACATCCAGTTATGCCAGCACCATTTGTTGAAGATACTTTCTTTGTTCCATTGTATAGTTTTGGCTCCTTTGTCAAAAACCAGGTGTTCATATGTGCATGGATTAATGTCAGGGTCTTCAATTCGATTCATTTGTATTTGTTTTTATACCAGTACCAAGCTGTTTTTATTACTATGGCTCTATAGTAGAGTTTGAGGTCCGGGATGGTGATGCCTCCAATTCTGTTTCTTGATGAAGTGTTATAATCAATCTTTGTGCATCTTTATATTCAACCATAATCATGTGCCTGTAGATTGCTAGTGGATTTTTTTTTCAAGACAGGGTTTCTCTTTCTAGCTTTGCACCTTTCCTGGAACTCACTCTGTAGACCAGGCTGGCCTCAAACTCACAGAGATCTGCCTGGCTCTGCCTCCTGAGTGCTGGGATTAAAGGTCTGTGCTACCACCACTCAGCATGGATTTTCTTTTAAAATGAAATTCTTTGTTCTTTCTTTTCTCCCCTCTGTCAGTCCCACCTATACTTCCTGCCTAGCCACTGGCCAATCAGTGTTTTATTTATTGACCAATCAGAGCAACACATTTGCCATACAGAACATCCCACAGCAAGCTTGTGCTTATAATCTAGTACTTGAAAGGTTGAGACAGGAGGATAACTGGGAGGTCAAGGCTAGCCTGAGACTTTTTTTTTAATGTAATAAAGTAAAAAGTATTAACAAGTTAGTTAAGACACCCAAGAGGTGACCAGAGCAATAGGGATGTTCAGATGACAACAGGAGGTGAGACCCGAGAAAACAACACAGACAAAAAGCCAAAGAGGAGAAAAAGAGAATGGCAAAGTTCTCAGGAAGAGGGAAAGGACACCTCAAAACCCTTCAGGCGAATGAGGGCATCATGGGAACCTTGTGTCCAGTAGAACTTCAGAGCATGCCAACCACGGGCAGATGGAGGAGGTAAGGAGCCTCTCATTTCAGAGCTGGGGACTTGGGGTGGGGCAAGAAGAGATGGCCTATGGAGCAGGGCTTTCTGGCCAGTGGGGCTGCCGTCCTTTACTACTGTGGTGACTGAGTACTTCAAACTAGACCGCTCCTAAAGAATAGACGTTCATTTAGCTCAAAGTTCTGCCAAGAAGCGCCATGTCAAGGTCCTGGCATCTGGCACAGGCCTCTTGCTGTACAACATGCTGGCAAGGCTATGCAGACTCAAGGCTTGCCCCTAGTAACCCACTTCAACCTCCTACTGTCTCCAAAGTCTCTCAAACAGGGCCATCAGCTGGACACCAAGTGTTCAAACACAGAAGCCTATGGGGAGCTTTTCCATTCAAACCATTACCTTCTACCCATGGCTCCTATAGACTCGTGGCCATCTCGTGGCACAAAATACATGGCATGCAGAAGTCCCTTATTGTCCTTTTTTGTTTTTTGAGATTTTATTTATTCTTATGTGTATGAGTGTTTTACCTGCGTATGTCTGTGCACCATGTGCATGAAGTGCCCATGAGGGCCAGAAGAGGGCGTCATATTCTCTGGAACTGAAGTTGCAGATGGTTACCAATCACCATGCGGGCGCTGGGAACTGAACCTAGGTCCTCTGGAAGATCAGCCAGAGTTCTTAACCACTGAGCCATGTCTCCAGCCCCTCATTATCTTTAATAGTTTCAACACTGAACAAAAGTCCAAAGTCTTAGGCTAAGGAGATGGCTTCCCTCCTAAAGGTGTTTGGGGTTTTCTGGCGGGAGAGGGGGACTGTTATTTCATCACAGTGATGAAAAGCCTAGGATACACTCAGACAAAGTTTTTTCTAGACTAATTCCACTTATTCTCAACATGTTTCAGATTTGTTGATAACTCAATATTTAGAGCATAATATTGCAAAACAAAGTCTGTTACTATCAAAATGGTTTATTTACCCTGGAGCATTAGTTATTTTATCTGCGACTTTTCATAGACATGTTCATAGACAGACTCCCCTAGTAAAACTGAAAACTCAATTCTTACCTTTACTTTATGATACTAAATTATTTTGTTGTGTTATTTTGTTTAATTATACAGATGTTTTATGGGTAGAATCCGAAGGCCATTGGGGGAAAAGGCTTCTGTATTTGTGTATTGTACCATCTGCTCTTTTGAAACAGTCCAATGACACAGACAGACATGACAATTTGTCTCTTTGTTATTTAATTGGTAAATAGTTACAGATTCACTTTTCTTTTTTGTTTGTTTCTTTCTTTCTTTCCTTCTTCCCTTCCTTCCTTCTTCTTTCTTTCTTTCTTTTTTTTCCGAGACAGGGTTTCTCTGTGTAGCTTTGCGCCTTTCCTGGATCTCGCTCTGTAGACCAGGCTGGCCTCGAACTCACAGAGATCCAAGCGCTGGGATTAAAGGTGTGCGGCACCACCGCCTGGCCTACAAATTCATTTTTCATGTATTTCCAAAACCTTTAGTGGAGTTTCTGAGTTTAGTACAATCTTCTAATATGCCTAGTTTATGGTAAAACAATTTAACAGTAAATGACTTTATTTATTTTGTATAAACTATTTTCAATAGAAACACCCCCTCTTCCCCTTAGTAAGTCCCGAGAATTGATGAGTTTGGAAATTCCATTCCTTTGGCTGTACCGTCAGCTGTCTACGCACCGCCTGGAGCGCAGTGTCGCCTAAGGCATTCCACATAGTGAAATTTCACTGCAAGTGAGTCAAAGCTTTGGCTAATCACATCCAAGTGACTAGCCGGCAAAGTGTACAGTGTTCAAGGCCATAGTGCTACGTTTAGGACACAAAGGCCTTATAGCCTGTGTCCCCCTTTAAATTACAGGCTGTCCTGAATCCCTGGTAAATAGTCGCAAGGCCTCAAATAGAAATGTTTCAATAGACAGGGTGGGGGTGGGGTGGGGATGGGAATGGAGGTGGGGGGATGGGGTGGGGAGTGGGGGTGGGGCAGAAGTGCTAAGCCAGAAAGGAGAGTAATGGACATAAAATTAGAGAAAGATTGACAGTGAAGATGAGTACGTAGACAAGATGATAAATCAAGCAGCTTTTATTGTTATTGGTACCATGATAAAATGACTTTAATTTATCCCTGCCTGTCACTGACTTACCAACCCACCGTCACAAGCACAGGGCAGATTAGTCATCCCGTCAGACAGGAAGTTGAGGTGCACCATTCCAGCAGGCCTGGAGACACATGCCACCGCCAAGACTCCACCAGAGAAGCAGGAAAGCGGGTGAGGGGTCCGCTCTGGGGGACCCTGAACGGAGTGGCACCCACAGGTCTCGGAGCCTGGGTGTGTCAAGACGCAGGTGACTCTGGTCTCTTCTGAAGTGCCTTGGGAGACGGTGGCAGCGCATGTGGGCTGGCAGGATGACTGGCAAGGGGCTGTCGGAGCAGTTCTGGCAGCTTGTTCTCTGAGACCCATGGGGCCCTATGGAAGATGAGCAAGAGCTGATTCGGTCTGTGTAAGAAGGCGAGGAAGCCAGAGTACAGACAAATCTTTCAGGAAGATATTCAAGAGCATCCAGGAAGTCAGAATGACAGAATGAGCTCTTTGTGCGCGCGCGCGCGCTTGTGTGTGTGTGTGTGTGTGTGTGTGTGTGTGTGTGTGTGTGTGTTTCCCCCTAGTGCTGGACTGAATCTCAGACCTTATACTTGTTACTCGTTCTGCAAATGCTCCACTATTTACTGAGCTAAATCCACCACCACAAAGTTTTTGTTGTTTTCTGTCTGAGGCAAGGTCTCACGTATCCTAGACTGGTATTGATGCAGCCTAGACTATGCAGCAGAGGATGGCCTTGAACTTCCGATCCTCCTGTCTGTACCTCCCAAGAGCTGGGATCACAAACATAAATGGCCACCCCTGGTGTCTGTGGTGCTGGGGACTGAGAGTTCTTGCAGTCTTAGTAAGCCCGCTTTCAATTGAGCCACAATCCCAGCCCCGGGAAAACACTCTTGAAAAGAAAGGGTTCTGCCAACTCCTACATCTGGAAGTAGAGGGCTTGGGGTGGGGAGGGATCCAGCTCTTATGGAGTAGTGGCGGTCCCAAATCTGATAGGGGTCTTGGCATTGCTAGCTCTACCTGCAAGGTTGCTTTATAACCTGGAGCAAGACACCTTTCCCCTGGGCACTGTATTTGTCTATGAAGAGATGGAGGTGATTATGACCAGTGGGCTCCAACCTTGGTAATGCAGTCCGGTCACCCTGAGCTTTTGAAAGTCCTCAGCCCCATTGGAGCAGCCTCTCCGGGGCGGTGGGATTACCATGGAAGCCAAAACGAGAGCTAGTCATCTCGTCCTGGCTTCTCCAACTTGGAATATTTGAGACAGAGGCTGACCCTGTAGCTCAGCCTGGCCTGGTGCTTGCTATGTAGCCCAGGCTGACCCGGAACAACCCTCCGGGTCAACTCCGCAAGTGCTGGGATCATGGCAGCACCAACTTCAAAACACATGTGGGTTACTTACTTGGGCATGGTAGTTTGGATGAGAAATGGGCCCCCTGAACTCAGGCATTTGAACCCTCGGTCCCCGGTTGGTGGCGCTATTTTGAGGGACATTTAGGAGGTGTGGCCTTGCTGGAGGAGTTTGTTAGTAGAGGCAGGCTTTGGGAGTTTAAAATGTCACCCACTTCCAGTTCGCTGGCTTGTCGCACACACACACAAAACAACAGCCAGTACACACACCACACCACAACACGCACCACACCACGCAGGTAAGGTGTGCCTCTGGCTCCTTTTGCCGCATGCCTGCTGCCTGGTTGCCAGCTCCTCACCTCACCAGACGGACTCGCATTGCTCTGGAACCATAAGCCAGAATAAACTCTTTCCTAAATGGCTGTGGTAGTTTGAATGTAATACCTCCAGAAGCTCATAGGGAGCGGTGCTAGAGTGTGGCCTTTTGAGGAGGTGTGGCCTTGTTGGAGGAGGTGTGGCCTTGTTGGAGGAGGTGTGGCCTTGTTGGAGGAGGTGTGGCCTTGTTGGAGGAGGTGTGGCCTTGTTGGAGGAGGTGTGGCCTTGGAGGAGGTGGGGCCTTGTTGGAGGAGGTGTGGCCTTGTTGGAGGAGGTGTGGCCTTGTTGGAGGAGGTGTGGCCTTGTTGGAGGAGGTGTGGCCTTGTTGGAGGAGGTGTGCTGGGAGGGTGGCCTTGTTGGAGGAGGACTGTCACTGCGGAGGCGGGCTTTGAGGTCTCATATATGCTCAAGCCACACCCAGTATCTCAGTTCACTTCCTGTTGCCTGTGGGATGAAGATGCAGCTCCTTCTCCACTCTCAGCTCCTTCTCCAGCACCATGTCTGCCCGTACGACTCCAGGTCCACCATGATGATAATGGAGTAAACCTCTGAAACTGCAAGCCACCCGATTAAATGTTTCCCCTTTGTAAGAACTGCTGTGGCCGTGGTGTTTATCACAGCAATGGAGAAAAGCATCTAACAGGCATGGTTTGTATCTCCTAGACTGCCTATCTAGCTTTGGCCGGGTGGGTGTGAACACAGGAATGTTGGTTACGTTTTGGTTCCGGTTTCCCTCCGAGCATCCCTCTTTTTCCCTGGTTGACTTGGCCACCTCAGAGCTGCTTCGGTGTGAAATTCGACGTTTTGTATTCACCGCAGTGCTTCTTTCTAGCACACACACACACACACACACACACACACACACACACACACACACTTCATTTTATGCTTACAGCAGTTTCTCCCTTCGGATTCTTTGGTTAGACTTCTCCAGTCCTCTCTGTGCCAGAGGTCATTTCTGTCTTTGATGACTTCAGTGAGCAGACCTCTGGAAACCTTACAGAACACCCTACTGGGACTTGCCTGGTTGATTTTTTCCGTTAGATAAGGTTCTCCAAAGCAAGATTTTGATCTTATTTGTCATGTTACTCTGTAGGAGGTTTATTAATCACTCAACAAACATATCTTATGTAAATGAATGCCTAACGAGCAGAACATAGAAATAGATTACAGGTGGTTCTTTAATTACAGGTCAGGTAACTGCTTTTCCTCTCCTCCCCAAATTACCTGGGTCCCAGTGGGATTCTTACTGGCATTTTGCCAAATTGACATCACATTAACAATATTTATGATGGTAATGGTATTCATGGTGACCACCTCCAGGCTGTAAAATGTCTTTAGCTTCTGTCTCAGTCATTTAAAAATGATGTTAGAATATTTATTTCATTTTAACAGATCCTCATGGACTGCAGTTTTTTGAGAATTAAAATATAATAAAAATAACTGTAATAACACACTGACCTTAATTAGTTCATTCAACAAATAATTAACACATAATTAATGTGCGCAAGATACTAGAGTTATCAAACATATTGTTCTTCCCTAGCCAATTTAGACACATTTGAAAAGCCTTGGTTATCAGTGGTGCTAGATAATTTATATACAGTGTGATATTTAGTCATCTTCTCAGTAGACATTCAGCAAAACATGGTTCTTTAAAATGGTGCTGTGTGGGGCTAGAGAGCTGGTTCAGTGGTTCTGCTCTTACAGAGGATCCAAGTTTAATTCCCAGCACCCACTAGGTAGTTCACCAAGTTCCAGGGGATATGATGACTTCTTCTGGTATCCATGGGTACCAGGTGTACACTTGGTACACAATCGTGCCTACAGGCAAAACAAATAAAAATAGTAATAAAATAAAATAGTGTTGTGCTGAATAGCTTTTTGTCAACTTGACATAGGCTACAGTCACCTGTGAAGTGGGAGCCTCAGTTGAGAAAATGCCTCCATCAGATTGGTCTCTAGGCAAGGCTGTGGGGGCATTCCTTGATTAACAACTGATGTGGGAGTTCCTGGTCACTGTAGGTGGTGCCACCCACCCCGGGGCACCTTGTCTAAGAAAGCAGGCTGAGCAAGCCAAGGGGTAAGCCAGTCAGCGGCGCTCTTCCATGGCCCCTGCTTCAGTTCCTGCCTCCAGGTTCCTGCCTGAGTTCTTGCCCTGGTTTCTTTCGGTGATGGAGTGTGTCTAGGGCATATAAGTAAGAGAATCCTTTTCTTTACAAGTTGCTCTTGAAAGTAAACTGGGAGCACTGTGTATTAAGAGTAATTACTTTCAAGTTATCTATGCGATAAACATCGGCAAAACAGATCCAATTCACAGAGACTCTTGAGTACGTTGGTCTCAGCTTCCCAGCCTTGAATTCATCACTTTGATGTTTTAATTTCCTAATAGGTCATACTTACACTTTATAAAGTCTGTCAAAAAACAAACAAATATTTGGCAGGGCAGTGGTAGCCCACATCTTTAATCCCAGCATTTCAGGAAGCAGAGAAAGGTGGATTTCTGAGTTTGAGGCCAATGTGGTCTATAGAGTGACTTCCAGGATAGCCAGGGCTACACAGAGAAGCCCTATCTCAGAAACAAACAAACAAACAAACAAACAAAAAAACCAACAATAACGAAAGAAAGAAAGAAAGAAAGAAAAAAGAAAGAAAGAAAGAAAAGATTTTTAAATGGCCATCTATTATCATATAGGACTGATTAATTAATCCTAATTAATCTTTTTGTATCTCCCAATGAAGTTGATGTAATTTAATGTGAAATCACTGGTTCCATCCTAAATTCCATTTTGCAGAACCCAGTGTTGACTTATGTCTCAAAATCAGGCTGAGGCATCATGTATGTCTGAAAGCTTCATCTCACAACTAAAGCATGGTATTCAAGAAATGCCTGTGTTCTGTTTGTGTGGGTAGGAGGAAGTGCTGGACTCAGACCCAGCAATGCCAGCCGTCCAATGACAGCCGTGGGTGTGGCTTGTGTACAGAGACTCTCCTGGTTTTTTTTTCAAGGACAGGCTTCATCATCTACAGGCCCAGTGGCTTCTTTCTCTATGTGTGACATAAAGATATTTACCCTCAGCTAACGCTGAGGCAGCTTTTCCTCAGTTTCAAATTCTCAGTGACCTTCTGGAGTAGTTTCTGCTCCTGGGTGAGCCCCTTCAGAAAGTCAGCTAAAGCATTTATTTAAAAAAAATCTTAATTTTCAAAAATGGGGGTAAAATACAGAGCTTGTTTGGGAAGTTTAAAGCACAGTTGTAAAACTTTGTTTCATAGTTATAAATACCAGAATTGTCTGCTGTGGACGTCTGTATGTCAATTGCTCTGATGGTCAATAAATAAAACACTGATTGCATGGCAGGCAGGAAGTAGTGGACAAGGAGAGAGGAGAATTCTGGAAGTGGAAGCTGATCAGAGAGACATCACCGCAGCCATGACAGCACATGTGAAGACGCGGTCAGCACACCACGTGCAAGTATAATTATGAAATATAATTAAGCTATAAAACAGTTAGAAGAACTGCAGCCATACAGTTGTATGCAATATAAGTCTCTGTGTTTACTGTTGGTCTGAGGTGTGGACTGGGGTGACAGAGATTGTCTGACTGTGGCAAGGCAGAAAACTCTAGCTACAATTGTCCTTTTCCATTTCACTAGGCCATATGTCATCTTTATTTACCGTTGTATGGTGGTAAGGTATGGTGGTCAGCTTCCTCAGACACTGAATAGAGAGCTGGAATTTTGTCTTCTTGGAGCATGAGTGCTGTAAGCTAAGAGACTGTACCGCAAGTGCTTGGAACTGGATAGCTGTGGGAGCCCGTTCTTCGGTTCCTTGTGGCTTTACCCAGCAGGTCCGCATAGAGGATGATCAGGACCACGGGCCTGAGTGCAGGTGTCTGAGATGGTCTCCACTTGGCTGTGCTGGGGGAGGAGGTCTTTTGTTCCTCCCTTGGCGTCTCTATAAAAACCCTGGGGCAGAGACAGTCGGGGCCCTGTTGGAATAGGTTCCAGGCCCTCTCGAGGCTATCCTTTATTTTCTATCTGTTTATCTCCACAAGATTCTCTGCAATAAATCCTTCTATCTAATATTTCCTGGGCTCACACTCAAGAAAACTCTGGGGAACTGTGGGGTTGGTGGGTAAACGCCCCACAGATATCAGAAAGCATTTGTCACACCCTATCTTGAAAGGTGTTGTATCCCCATTTTACACACAAGAAACTGGGGTGTGGAGATAGTAATACCATGCAGGTTCAGTACAGGCAGGTGGGGAGCTGGGAACTGAGTAGGGACACTCCAGCATTGCTGCCGTGGGTGGGCTGCGTTCATGGCCGTCATGTTCTCCAAGCCAGGCGACTGGGACTCAGGCCCAACAACCCCCGCAATTCAGTAGTGATTGTTCAAAGGTAGGTGGTCCAGGGAAGACGGCCAACTGACTTACCAGGAGAGGAAAGACAGCCTCTGGCTTTGAGGGCTACCCAAAGCCTCTGCCATTTCTGAGAGGTTGTAAACAGCAGATTTATAAGGTAAATTATTTATCAGATTGGCAATTAAAACAACAACAAAAACCATGTTAAGCACTTCAATCCATACCACTAGGGGGGAGGAAAGCAAACGGTATGGTATGTCTCTCAACTCCCAGGCAGGGTGGCTTCAAGGTATTGTGATCTGTGCCCGTGCATTCCCTCCAGTGTCCATTGGCTGAATGAATGTCCCTCTGTAGCTGTCTCAAAATTAAGGACATTTTCTCTTTGGACTTGTGATTTCTGGTGACGTCTGATGGGCCAGTATAAGAGCGCCTTCCTTACACCAGCTGCAGTGTGGCATGGGTAAGCGTGGATTGGTGGCAGCCACATGCACAGGGCCTGACCCAGGTATCACACGCTTGCCTTGAGGCAGGCCAGTGCTTCCTCAGGTGGAAGTCAGGTCAGTGCCTGGTGGTGATTTCAGTAGCAGGCTCAGAAATCACCATCAAAGCTTCCCAAATCACAGGGACACGTCAGAGGCACAATTAGGATATGTTGTGAAATCACTGTGTGCCTTTGCATTTCACAGTAGCTGTGTTGATGGAGAGACGGAACGGTGTTGAAGAGCATGTACTGCTCTTCCAGGGACCTGAGTTCACTTCCTAGCACACAAATCCAGATTTCCTGTTTCTTAGAGCGAGGACTTTTGACTCATTTCTGTGGTTACCCTTAAGACTGGGCAGCTCACTGTTTCATCATGGAAGGGCGTAGGACACCCCCCTTCCTATGGGGTGTTGACAGTGGTGACAGGAAGAAGGACTGTCATGGCCGTCCATGGTGTAACCAAGCTTCAGTCACAACCTCCCACCTGTGCTCATGCAAGCAGCCCTGATGAAACTCAGTGAGATAGACACACAGACGGACAGACACACACAGACACACACACCACGACATGAGAGAAGAAGGGACTTGTTCAGGAGAACAGTTGGCATGCCATCAGGCCGGACAGTGGGTCCAGAGCATGCCCTGCTTTTTGGCAGCTGGGGGTGGGGTGGGTGTCTCTCTTCTGCCTCAGTTACAGCTGTTGTAAAAGCGCTGGTGTGTGTTCCATGTGCTATCATTTCCATCCTCTTTTCTTTCTCCAAAGTCAAGAGTTGGCTTATTACAGGGAAGGTGTGGTGGTTTGAAAGAAAATGGCCCCCAAAGGGAATGGCACCATGAGGAGGTGTGGCCTTGTTGGAGGAAGTGTGTCACTGTGGAGGAGGGCTTTGAGGTCTCATATATGCCTGAGCCACGCCCAGTGAAAAAGACCACTTCCTGTTGCCTGTGAGTCAACAGGTAAAACTCTCAGCTCCCTCTCCAGCACCATGTCTGCCTGCATGCTGCCATACTGCACCATGATGATAGTGGACTGAACCTCTGAAAATGTGAGCCATCGTAATTCAATGCTTCTCCCTTATAAGAGCTGCCATGGTCATGGTGTCTCTTCACAGCAATAAAAATCTCAAGACAGAGGATGATCTTAGAGCAACCTGGCTACCACTGTGCTGGAGAGGGAGGTCGGCTTTGCTTTTTAGTACAGTGACCTTTTCAGTGAGGTTGAGTCTTTAATTCTTCACTTTCTCAGTATGTGACGGTGAAGGACACGGTAACAGCTGATAAATTTGCATGAAGCTGCCTTGATTCATACTAAAGAAGCAGCAGTTTTACCTATGTTTTTTTAATTGTTAGAACAGATTTCAAAATGATGGAAACAGCGTACAATTTGTCAACATTATATCAAAAACATTTGTGACCTTGCAGACCCTAAAAGGGTTTTGAGCACTCTTGATCTATGCAGACCACACTGGAAAGCACCTATCCATCTGAAGGGATCTAACATGTGCAACAGGCCTCAGTGTCCAGCAAGGCCTCGTTGTCTGAAGGAAGACAGGGGGAACAGTCTGGCAAGATCTTAAATGGCCTGGTTATATCTGAACCAAACTGAGAAACATCCGAGAGTCATTAACAAATATTCAAAACATTGATACATTGGTGATTGATTATTGATAGATAATTGCACTGAAAAATACTAATAAACAGCCAGACTTGGTGGCGCACACCTTTAATCCTACACTTTGGAGGCAGAGGCAGGCGGATCTGTGAGTCTGAGGGCAGCCTGGTCTGCGGAAAGAGTTCCAAGCTGCATAGTGAGACCTTGTCTCAAAACCAAGAACAACGAAGAACTGCTAGCAAATGGAGTGAAGCGAGTGTCTTTGAAACTGACATTAACAGTCTAGGTAATAGCTCAAGAGAGAGAAAAGCCACGACCGCCAGGAGACAGGATTATGGTTTGACTCTCTCTGAGACTACTTCTCGAATACACAAAGATGAAGAAGATCCGGGGAAAGGGCAATGATGAGGAAGTGACTAACTGAAGGGGTAAGAAAACGTCTCCAGCGTCAAGAACAATCCCACTGTGCAGAGTGGAACCATTCATTCAGCTCCAAGCAGAAGGGATGAAACAGCAGCCCAGTCACCGATGCTAGTCTGGAAAACTTTTCAAACCTTAAGAATGAAAAGAAAACACAGCAAACTTCCAGACAGAACCAAGTCACTCAGAGCAGCGGACTCAGGCGGATATTTGATGTGCAGCACCTCACGTGGAATTCCGTGGTGTGTCACCCGTGTACACACTGAAGATGTCACTCACCTTTCTGGGTAGAGGAAAGAATGAAGGGGTGGGGTTGGGAGAGCTAGTGCCAGACAGCTGGGTAAATTAAGAGATCGACAGCACAGGTCAGCCCAGCAGCTGGGAAGCGGAGGCAGGAGGATCAGAAGTTCAAGGTCATTCTCAGTTGTTGCAAATGAGCTCAGGGCTAGCCTGGCTGCAGAAGACTCTGTCTCAGCCTTCTCCCCTTGCCCCCCCCCCAAAAAAAAAAAACAAAAAATCCAAAATAATTTAAAAAATACATAGCAATATAATGTCATAAGAATACATGTGATACTTATATCAGCATTATTTATTCATAGTTGAATAATAGTCCCCACAGAGAAATAATTTAATTAATTTTTATCATATAGTATCTTCAGCCATTAAAAAAAAAAATAATCACAGCCAAACCAGTTAGTCAGGAATCCTTTGGAGCATCATTTGACATGGGAAAGACCAGGGTTGAAGGGACCATGGACACCAAAATGAAGATGGGCAAAGGATTCGGCTTCTGGGGGAAGCAGAGTGCAGTCTTTATTCTTAGCCATATTATACGTCACAGCACCGATTACAGCAGACATACCACATAAGGCACCAATCTGCAATGCTTGCCTTTTCCTCCTGGACAAAGAACAGCTTTTTATAGGGTACTAATTGAACTTCTCCCCAACTCAAGTTTTGAAGGCTTGTTTCCTAGCAGGTGGTGTCCCGTTGGGAGGCTGTGGGACCCAGTTGGCAGAGCAGACCACTAGGAACGGGCCTCTGAAGATTGTTCTGCCCCCGACTGGCTCTGACTTCACTCACAGCTTGCTCCCCTGCGGTCATGTGCACAGTCTCCACCGCAGTCTCCCACCATCATGATCTTTATCAGACTGCAGTTCTGATACTGTGATAGTCTTATTGGAGGTCACTATTGCTGTGATGAAACATCATGACCAACGTAACTTGAGGAGGAAAGGGTTTATTTGGCTTACATATTCCAAGTCACAGTCCATTGAGGAAAGTCGGGACAGGAACTCAAGCAGGGCAAGAACCTGGAGGCAGGAGCTGATGCAGAGGCTATGGAGGGGTGCTGCTTACTGGCTTGCTTGCTCCACCTGGCTTGCTCAGCCTGTTTTCTTACAGAACCTAGGACCACCAGCCCAGGAGTGGCACCACCACAATGGACTGGGCACTCCCCCATCAATCACTGTTTAAGAAAATGCCTTCCAAGCTAGGCAGCAGGGGCACACTCCTTTAACCCCAGCACTTGGGAGGCAGAGTCAGGATCTCTGTGAGTTCGAGGCCAGCCTGGTCTACAGAGTTAGCTCCAGGACAGGCACCAAAACTACACAGAGAAACCCTGTCTCGGAACAACCCCCCCCCACCCCCCGTGTGTGTATATATATATATAAAAGAAAATGTCTTCCAGGTTTGTCTACCTACAGCCTGACCTTATAGAGGCATTTTCTCAGCTGAGGTTCCCTCCTCCCCTCCCCTTAAATGACTATAGTTGATGTCTTGTTGACGTAAAACTAGCCAGCACAGTTATAAATTCAAAAAAGTCCTCTGAAACTCTGAGGCAGGCAGAATAAATCCTTCCTCCCGAGTCCTCTGTCAGGGAGGAATTCTGTCACAGCAATGAGAAAATAACTAATTCAGGAGGGAAGGAGAAAGGCAGGCAGGTGATGTCTTAACAGTTTCCCTGTTAGAGAAATGGATCGAAGCATTCCGTCCAGCAGGGGGAGCCTTAGGCAGGAAGGTAAACAACTCAACATAACTTCAGGAAGTCCCTGAAACTGACTAGATTCACTGGGCCCCTCCCTTCCAGAGTAAGCAATCAAAGGGTCCCTCTAAGACTAGTGAAATACAACCGCCCAAAAGACTCTCAGACAAGCCGAACCACAAAGATGACTCAGACAAAGCTGGAGAAAAAAAAAAAAAAAAGACTCTTGAGAACAGACCAGCTGCCTGGAAGAGGTTTAGACCAACTGAGGCACCTGGAAAGGACACTCGCCACCCTGATGTGCCACCTTCAGGCTGTGCAGTGAGCTCCAGGTCCCCAGCTGTGTGAGGTGTCACCCATGCTGGGGTGGCCTTGGTGATACAGCCATCTTTGAGTCATTTCTGCTCCTGTAAGTGACCCCTCACCCATATTCCTGTAAGGAACCCCAGTAAAACTCACTGGTTCACCAAGGTGGACTTTGGTGGTGTCCATACTTTGGTCTGTCATGGGCTCCCCATCTGGGGTGAGTGGACATGTGTTGAGTCTCCCCAGAAAAAGTCTTGTCACACAACATCAGGGAAGACACACACACACACACACACACACACACACAGACAGAGACAGAGAGAGACAGGGTCAGAGACAGAGCGAGAGAGAAAGAGAGGAGAGAGAGGAGAGAGAGAAGGGAGGGAGGGAGGGAGGGAGAGAACCAAATTCTTGGAAAAGCCAGCACATCTGGTGTGACCTTCATTTGCATGCTCTTCTTGGAATATAAAAAATAGACTCCTAAATCACAGCTGTCCAAGGCCAGCTTTCATTTCCTTCTCATTGTTTCGGTAGCTGTTACATGTCAGCAGTTATTTGTCGCCCGGCATGCTGGAGGAGGCCTTTCTTTCTTTCTTTCTTTCTTCTTCTTTCTTTCTTTCTTTCTTTCTTTCTTTCTTTCTTTCTTTCTTCATTTTCCCAACCCATTAAATAAACGCAGGAGCTCTGGATTTCTTTATGGCATCATTTGTCAGGCTGAGTTCTTGCCACGGAAAGAAGGAGAACATTATATGACCATTTTGCTGAACTTGGCAGTTTAATGTACCAGCCAGCTTTTTTACCACCTCTATATTTTAAAATACTTTAATTCTGTGGAGAAAAAAGTGATCGTATGTAGCCACAATTCTCTAACCGCCTCGAGGCTTTAGGAGAAACAGGACTCTATGAAATATGAAGTAGTGGAATCCAGTCTTCAAACTTCTCCTGAGTCCTGTTCCCCGCTTGGGGTCTAAAGAGTGCCCGCGGTGGAGTTGACTTCCTTGTCCTTCTGCAAGCTGCTTCAAACACAGCTTCCTCGTTACCTGTGTCCTCTGGCTTCTTTCTGTTTTAGGAGGGACTGGAGAGATGGCTCAGTGGTTAAGAGCCCTTCACTGTTCTTGCTCAGGGGCTTGGTTCCCAGCACACACAACCTTCCCTGTAACTCTAGTTCCAGGGGGAATCTGATGCCCTCTTCTGGCCTCTGCGGGCACTGCATGCATGTGGTGCACATTCACTCAGGCAAACACTCATATACCTAAAATAAAAATAATAAATCTTTTTTTTTTTTTAAAGTTTTAGGAACTTTGAAGACCCACCTGCTTTCTTTATTGGTAAATCATTTCTTACCTTTATTGATAAATGTACATCTTATGTTAACTAACCTTTAAGGCAAGCGCCCCCTTTAAATGACTCCTTTCAAAGCTAAATGTGCCAGATCGGTCTTCGAGTTCACTCCATTTGCTTCCAGAGAGAATATTTGAGAACAAATCTTTGATAGCTTGTCCTTTAAAAAGAACACACACACACACACACCAGGCTGTTGTGAGGTTGCTGGCTGCTTGGAAACTGTACTTAGCATGCTGCCAAGAGCAACTCTGCTCCTGCAGAGGTGGGTGATTATGGGAAAGTAATTTTTAGAACGGCCACATTAAACAATAACGAGAAAAGACTCCCCGGTGAATTTTGCCACTTCGCGTGACCTTCCTTAATCTAAATTTCGGAGGTGTTAATGTACCAATCAGAACAGCTACCGTGATTTTAATTTGCATAATGCTGCTCTGAGCATCAGCTCTTTGGAGATAGCTGGAGTGTGAGGTTGGGAGTGTCACGGGGATTCGGCAGGCAGCCCCGGTGCCCTTGGACGCCCACTCTTGAAGACTCTGCCTTCATGTAAGGCTCTTATTGTTGAGCGTGTGCAGCCTTGCAAACATACACCGTGGCTGAAAGTGATTGCTGTTTATCGTCGTTATGTATAGCCTTCCTGCGGTCCTACCTACCAACCCCACCCAAGGGGTGTTCACTAAGTGGCTCAGGGAGGCATTATAGGAGGGTTGGAGGAGGCAATGCTCTCAGTAACCCAGAAGCCCTGTCACGGGGGTGGGGCTTTATCACTGATCTTCCTTTTCCTAACCCCTTTCCCTGACCCTCTAATCCGCCACTCTGCACGGGTGGGCGGTGGTGAGGAGGAGACAGTCCTGGACTGCGCACTCACGCTGCCTCTCTCTGGAGGGAAACGCTCCCAGATGGTTGCTGTGGGAAACACAGAGCAGAGCTCGGTGAGGTAGGAGGGAGGGATGCTTGATGCTTCCTGTTCCTCAGAGAGGACTCGGGACAGGGGAGCCGGCTCTGGCAGCCATTGCCAGGCTCCCTCTTTCCCAGCATTCACCTCGGAGCTGCTCTTTCCTCTGCTCTCAGGACTGCTGCTGTCCATCCTCGTCGTTTACAGAACCGGCTTTCAGGTGGTCTCGAGTGGAAGCCATTCCGCACACTGAAGTCGCAGCATTCTTCTGCTTGGTCCCCGTGCTGCACCTCGAGGTGCCTAAGTTTGAGGGTGTCCGAGTACCCCAGTTCTGGCCAGTTGGAGAAGAAAATGGGTTTCCGAAGTTCCTCTTCCTTAATTAGGGTAGGAGCTTAAAGAGGAAGACAGTGTCCAGAGAGGCCAATTCCAAGCCTAGGCAGAACCTGCCGGGGAGCAGAACAAGGTGGGCATTCATTTCACCCCAGCACTGCTTGGTACATACAGCCTTCCAGCGGCCACAGTCTTCTGACAGTCTATAACAATGAAGTGTTAAACACAGTCCACACACACACACACACACACACACACACACACACACACACACACGGGGCACAGGCATCCACCCAAGCATACACAGACACATTAAATAAACATTTAAAAAAATTAAGACCTCACGTGGTATTGAAATAACACCTCACACCCGCTAACGTGGGCATCCCTCAGAAGGGGATGGTGATGAATGTCGGTGCTGAGGAGGGAAGGAAGGAACTGGAATCCTCAGGCTTAGCTGGCAGGAGCATGAGAGAGCACCGAGACTTTGGAAATTCGCTTGGCAACTGCTTCAGAGTATTAAGCATGAATGAATCACGTGACTTTGCAAGTCCATGGCTGAGAATCTGTCAAAAGTTATTTCCACCCTGGGCAGTCAGTCACTGTTGGGTCTTTCTGCCACATTCTAATATTAAAAGCAAGTTACCAGCCTGGCCTGGAGGGGGGGTGTTATTAAATAATAGCTCTTGTGTTTGAAATCATCGTGCCCTGGGGTCTAACTGCTAATAGTCTTTGTATCCAAGCTGCCAAAGCCCCGAATGGAGGACTCTTGGGAGGTTCAGAGGATGAGACCCATTCTGGCCTGACGCTCCCCTTTCTCCAGCCTGGGATGTGCCCCCATCATCCTAACTCATCCTGAGACTGTGAGCCTGTACTTGTTACAGTTGCACAGGATTTTCACACATTTTTAAGATGGAGAGGGTTGTAGCTCATACAAGCAAGGAGTTGTCTTTTCTCTGCTTTTCCTATTGACATGATCAGAGCTGGCTTCCCTCTCCTCTTTACTCTGTACTACTGAACAGGTTTTTTTCTAAAGAAAATTGTATTACTGTTTTCTTGTTGTGCTGTTCTCTGTACGATCTCAGAATCTCGGCACATTCTTCCTGCAGGCCCCCCACCTTCAGGCATGGCTGTGACCGCCACCTTTGAACTTGTTCTTTGGGTTTCGTCTTGCTACAAAGAGGCAAGATGTGGCTGGAGACCCAGAAAGGTTGAGTTCTCAGTGGCCTCGCTATCAACCCCTCCCACTAGGGGTTGATAACCTATGGAGGAACAGTTGGGAACCCAGGAGCATTGCCCTTGACAGCTGTTCAGATGGGGACCTAGAAGAAAGTCTTAACACTAGCCACACCCAGACCTGCCATCGGGTGGCTTGGAGCCTGGAGGTGGGAGGGTGCTCTCCAGCATTTGCTGGCCTGCAGGCTGAGGCGCACAGGAGCCATTCTCTCTCAGCCGCCCCTACCCCCACCCCTCTGTAAAACCTGAGTTCATCAAGGAGCTTGCTTTGCGGGTCTCAAGTTTGCAGTGTCTTCATTATGGAGATTATCTGCAAATTACACTGAGCGGTTTGTTCTGTAGAGGACCCTGGCTCCTGTCTCAGCAAGAACACTCCAGGACATTTACTCTGGGTGGTTGTCACGGCCCCTCTGGAGAGCAGTCTCCCCCTCAATGAGCAGCAGAACAAAGAGTCAGTTGCCAGGGGTTCTGTCCTGGGTGAGTAATTTCAGGAGAGTTTTTTTTTTTTTTCTAACCTATGCTTCAATTTATTCTTTAAAACACAATAGGAGTAGTATTGAATGAGTGCATAAATTACGTGTATGTTTAAATTATAGGGATGTGGAGATGATGGATTTGGTAGTCTGCCATGTGCTCCTACATCCAGCAAAGCCTCGGTGCGTGCGGTTGTGGTCAGTTTTCCCTCCCTGGGACTAGAACTTTTAGCCCCAGAGACTCTCCTCGTTGCAGAGCCCACAATGTCACCTTGAACAGCCTATTTTCGGTCTCTGCATCACGTCTTGACTTTGGAATGTGGGAACTGGAGACGCTGTTTGTTTTACACTCCCAGATCCTTGAACCGGAATTACAGCGTGTTCTCCTGTCTCCCCTGGGAAAGCAGGGCCCCACCCCTTCCTAGTGAGTCCCACCATGCAGGAGCCCGAGCGGTGAGCTGCTGTTTTAAAATCCCTCCGGAGCCAGTGGGTGTCCAAGTCCCCTGCCGGGCGTCTGCTTTGCATCAAGCTGAGCCCAGGAGCGCGTCTAGTTTGCCAGGATTAGACAGGGGTGGGGCCCTCGTAGACCTTGGGATTCATGGGGAAAACCAAAATAGTTTCTCAGCCTTCCGAGTCGTCGCCCTGCAGCTGGCACCTGCATGCCTTTGAGAGACTGCAGAGCTGGTTGGGCGTTTCTGTTCCTTCAGACAGAAGCCGGGTATAAACACGGCAGAGTTTATCCCGGAACTCCTCAGAACTGATGGAAAGCAGGGGATCTGCCACCTCCAAGTGGCTGTGGGGGTGAGTGTCCTGTCGGCCTGGGGAATAGGCATGTCCTTGGTCTCCCTCTGGTGAAAACAACTGGACAGAGCTGTGTCCCTAAGACTGAGGCAAAGCAGACTCCTCACATGCTTAAGCAGATAGGACTTCGCACAGCAAAGGCGTCAAGATGCTCCTATGTGAAAAGAGGGGGTCTGGGCAGCTGTGAGGCAAGAGGGATGGGAGAGATCAGTGATACTCCGTTGTTAATCACAATTGTGACCTTGATTGGACTGAGAAACACCTGGTACACTAGTGAAATTCACTTCTGGGTGTGTTTCTGAGTTCTGGCTGTGTTCCCTGGGCACTAGCCTAATGAACAATTTAATTCACTGATGGACTCGGTGACTGAATGGACTATTGAGGATTGGGGGAACCTTGGAAGGTGGGTCCTGGCTGAAGTCGGGGCGTGCCCTTTGAACTGAGTGCAATCCTGGCCTCTTCCTCCTGCTCAGCTTCCACTCCACCCTGAGGTGAATGACTCAGTCACCCCACCCCAGCCATGATGGACTGAAACTTTAGAGCCAAAAATAAAAATAAAAATCTCTCCTCCCCATAGGTTATTTCTGCCGGGTGCTTATAGGGATGATAAAACTAATACATTTGAAGGAGGGGTCCGGTGGAAGGGGGCTTCCAGGAAGTGCTCTTCTGATATCAAGGCAAAAACTCTCCAGTTCTGGAGTGTTCTGGAAAAGTACAGCTTCCAGGCCTCCAGGAGTTCTGGGGTGTGGCAGGGTTGGGGGCATAGAAACCGACCCACCCACCCCAGATAGTGTGGAAGACAAGGTTATCTTGCTTTCCAGGTTGAGGCTTTTTATGCTTTGCTGTAATTTCAGGTTTCTCTTCATCCTGAAAATAGCTCCCAGTTACCTGCAGATGCCAGAAACTCAAGTCGCAGGAGACAAAGGCCCTGATTCCCTGCAAAGGGAAAAAGGCTTAATTATGCAAATATATAGCAGAGCAGCTCATTCATATTAAAATGTCATCAGTCAGCTTTTCGGCAGGTGGGATGATTGATACTGACTGGGATGGAGAAGGCATTCGAGATCAGAGGGACTGATAGCTGATTGTCACTCCTGGGAAGAGGGGACCTCAGAAGAACAGCCTCCACAGATTGACCATGGGGTATGTTTGTGGGGCATTTTCTGGATTGCTAATTGATGTAGAGAGAGGACCCAGCTCACTGTGGGAGGTCCTGTCCCTAGGCAGGGGCCCTTGGCTGTCCTAGCAAGGCAGTGGGAGCCAGCCAGTGAGCAGAGCCCCTCTGTGTTTTCTGCTTCCAGCTCCTGCCTTGAGTTCCTGCCTTGACTTCCCGGGATGATGGGCTGTAGCCTGTAAAATGGATTAAACCCTTTTCTCCTTACCTTGCTTTTGGTCACAGTGTTCATCACAAAAGAGAGCCACAGAAGACAGGGACACTCCAGAGAAACCTTATCCAGCTGTGCTGAAAATAGGGGACCCCCAGAAAGGGAAGGCGGGCAAGCCACACCCACATGCACCACCCACTTCCCAGGGACTTTGGACTGGCGCCTCAGTCACGCCCACCTGCAGGAAACAATGTGGTGCTGTTTCCTGTGAGATAACCCAGATGTAGGGAAATGAGTCAATGCTGGCCCATTGTGTCATTATCTGTGTCAGGTGAGCCACACCCCTCTGATAAACAGGTGAAACCCAGTCTTCTCCAAAGGTGAACTGGTGGCCAACCTCGTATTCTGAAGACTGGGTGTTCTTGGGCCTGAGATCCATGTGGGCTTGGGTTCCTTAGGGCCCCTTCCCTCTAACTGCTGGTAACCAATCATGTCCTGAGGTCAGTGCTAAGACAGGGCAGGCCGTGAGTATTGAGAGAGGGAGGGAGGAATTAATTAGTTCAGTGTGGTGGCTCTGTGAGCAAATGTTAATTCTGTCCCACATGGTGTACCTTCTCTTCTGGCATGTTGAGTTCTGTTACCATATCATTGTCTTCCCCGCTTAAACCAGTTGGGCTGGTCAGTTGCCTGGTGTAGACCATTGCTTGGGAAAGCCAATACACCTTAAGCCTTACTAAAGCAATGGGAGGAATAATTATCCCTTTGCTGAGATAATATACTCTTCCTTTCTAGGAAGTTGGCCTCAGTGGACTGCTTACAGAATTACTGTGTTTCTGTTACGTCTGAGCTTCTGTGAATACTAACTCAGAAAAATGTAATTTCTCCCTCTCTTTCTCCCTCCCTCTCTCAATACTGGGCAAAGTCTTGACATTTTGAATTCCTCACTCTTTCTCCAAGGCTCCCTTCTTTAGCCATGTAGCTGCTTGCTAATCATGAGCTCTCAAGCCTGCCTGCCTAGCTAAAAAGACACGGCTTTCTTCTCTGGGCTATGATTGAGATTTACAGATTGACTGGGGTGTTTTTGTTAGGTAATTCTAATTAAATTGTTCTTGAGCTTCCTTCTGAACTCTTTCTTAAGCTCTTTTATTAATGAGACTAAGAACCCAAGAGGAGACCCCGTTTTCCTGATCACATGTGTTATCTTAGGTGGAACTTCCCGACGTTTCAGGTAAGAGATGAGAACATCAAAGCTGGTCAGTGGGGAATGTGTGTGTGAACACCCAAAGCATCAGCAGAGTTCTGAGAGGGCTTAGCTTCTGAACGAGAGAGAGCCAGGGGCTTGCTCTTTTGTCATTAGACAAAATAATTACCTGCTAAGGTCTGGGGCAGGCAGGCTCCTAACATCGTCATGGCTTAGCCTGCTTTCTGATTGGTTGGAGGACATGGCCGTCTGGCATTGGCGAGGACAGTTTTCAGAGCAGCCATTTCCCTGAGCTGCTGTATGTCCTTTTCTTTTTCCCACAAGGGATGGATACTCAGCACATTGATTAAATGACAACTCCCTTTCATGCAGTTTTAGCACCTCCATTGTGATGAAGGATGAATACCGAGGTAACAGACATGCTGACTAGGTCCCTACCACACGCCCTTCCCGCTTGCCCTGTCTGTAACTGCAGAACTTTGCACTGCCTGTTTCTTTCCTCTGTCTTTATCTCATTAATTATTTTTATTGCTTCTTGGTCATTTTCTCATTAGACAAAGTGCCAGTTAGATTTATTTTTATTCCATTGTAGTTTCTACTTTTTGTCAATTTGCCACAAGTGAGGGTCATCTGGCAAGAGGGAAAATAAACTGAGAATGTGCCTCCATCCGATTGGCCTGTAGGCAAGTCTGTGGGGACGTTTCCTTGAGCAGTGATTGATGTGGGATTGCTCAGCCCACTGTGGGCAGTGGCACCCTGGAGCTGGTGGTCCTGGGTGCTGTACCAAAGCAGGATGAGTGAGCCGTGAAGAGCAAGCCAGCAAGCAGTCTTTTCTTCTCCATGGCTTCTGCTTCAGTTCCTGCCTCCAGATTCTTGCCCTGACTTGTATTGACGATGCACTACCAGGTGGAAGTATGAGCCAGATAAACCCCCTCTTTCCCAAGTTGTTGTTGGTCATGGTGTTTATCACTGCTGTGGGATATCTTTCTGTACTCTGTGAATATGTGTTGCTCTCATTGGTGGATAAATAAAGCTGTTTGGCCAATGGCGAGGCAGAATAAGGTTAGGCCGTACATTCAAACTGAAGATGGAGATAAGGAAAGGTAGAGTCAGGAGAGACACCAGCCCGCCGCCCAAGGAGCAACAAGATGCCAGCACACTGCTAACACCACGGCCATGTGGTAACACATAGACTAATAGAAATGGGTTCATTTAAGATGAAGGAGCTAGCTAGTGAGAAGCCTATATGGTCTGTAATGAATATTAGCCTCTGTGTGTTTACTTGGGACCAAGTGCCTGCAGGACTGGGCGGAACGTAGGAAAACTTCCATCTACATATCACTGAAAACAACTAATACAGACAGCAAATTTGATAAGATGACTGAACACCTGGGTTTGGTGTCTCACATGCTTTCCATGGATATTTCTTTTTTTTTTTTCTGGAGCTGAGGACCAAACCCAGGGCCTTGTATTTGCTAGGCAAGCACTCTACCACTGAGCTAAATCCCCAACCCCTCCATGGATATTTCTCAATGAATGAACTAACTTTAGGTTCCCATTTGTTGAAAACAAGTTTTCGGTGTACTTGAAAATTTTAGAAACAGCCCAGTTAGCTTTTTGGAATACCAACTAATCCTCTAGTCTTTGCACTATTGGGTTGTGTTGAAGTCGTCAAAACTCAAAATACAAGTTATTTTCTTGGTTCTAGAGCCTTCTGCAGTTTCCCTATGTATAAACCGACAACATGACTGCTCTATAGTATGGTTAAGGAGAAGGTAGATAGGAGAGAGAGAGACGGGGGTGGGGAGAGAGAGAGAGAGAGAGAGAGAGAGAGAGAGAGAGAGAGAGAGAGCTGGAAGAGTCCAGAGCAGAGAGAGAAAGAAGTAGACTGAACTCAGCCTGGGCTGGACCTAGCCATGAGAGAAGCAGAAGCAGAGGTGGGGGTGGGAGTAGGGGAGAGAGAGAGAAGAGAGAGAGAGAGAGAGAGAGAGAGAGAGAGAGAGAGAGAGAGAGAGACAGAGGAGGAGAACTAGGCTGCTAATAGGACTTTTTTTTTTTTTTTTTTTTTTTTTTTTTTTTTGTTTTTCCGAGACAGGGTTTCTCTGCGTAGCTTTGCGCCTTTCCTGGAACTCACTCTGTAGCCCAGGCTGGCCTCAAACTCACAGAGATCCGCCTGCCTCTGCCTCCCAAGTGCTGGGATTAAAGGCGTGCGCCACCACCGCCCGGCTAGGACTTTTTTTTTTAATAAAAAAGAAATTTGTTTTAATTAAAAGAAATTCATTTTATTCATTTTACATACCAATTGCAGATTCCCCTCTCATCCCTCCTCCTGCTCCCTCCCAGCTCCCCCACCCCCAGCCCCTCCTCCAAAAGTGTAATAGCATGGACTTTGAATGTGTAACAGGTACTTGTGATACTGAGGGAGCATGGAGGCTGGTGTGGGCTTTGACATGCTAATAGACAGCACAAGGAGCCATATGTCCCTTCTGCCTTTTGGATTTGGGGAGATGGAGTTTCCTTTGGACCGGACACACTCCATAAGAGTTTTCATTTTATGACACCTGTCGTCTTTATGCGTGGTCACATGCCTGATTCATTTGGACACACAGATGAGTGATGCATCAGAAAATGCTCCACACAGTGCAGGGAAGTCAGGGAAAGCACCGTCCAAGTCCTTGGCATTGGGATCAAATGGGAGAGTTAGAGTTATTGACACATAAGTAAAAGTATTATGTTTCCTACAATAAAGGGGTTTTTAGGACCTTGGGTAAAATCACTTGAGACCCACGTGGTAGAAGGAGAGCACTGACTTGTGCAGATTCTGACCTCCACAGGGGCTATACATGTATGCACACGCATTGTAGTGAAGGAGCGTACACACACTCTCACTTTAAATAAGCAAATAAATGTAGGTTTTAAAAAGAAGTATAAAAAGAAGCAAGTGTATATGATGGGGGAATATCAGGAAAGGTCATGGGAGAAATGGCTGAGTAGGACCTTAAGGAATGCATGGGAATGAGTGAGCACCAGGGTGGACAGGTCAGTTTCAAGTTACAGAGGCAGGAAAGAATGGTATGGTTACCACTATAGCACCAAGTGCATGGACAGGGAAGGATTCAATGGCACTGTGCAAATGAGCCAAGTGACATATCTCCAGCCTTGCATGCTGGTCAGGCTCTTGAATTTCAGACCTGTGTAGAGACAGAACCAATAAAAGGTGTGCGTGTGTGTGTGCTTGTGTGTGTGTGTGTGTGTTTGGTATATTTATATAATATATAACTAATTACATATCATTGCTGTTATTATGCAGGCAGCATTAACAGTCAGACATTATATAAGTATGCATTTTGGGTCTATATTATATTAATTCATGGAGTTATGGAAGCTGAAAAATTCCCACAAATTCATGATGTGCAAGCTGAGGACATAGGGTTGCCCAAGTCTGAAGGGTTGATGGAGGCTGCTATTATAAAACCCCAGCCCAAAGCAGGAGAAGACATGAACTGTCCCAGCTCAAGCAGTGAGAGAGAATTGCAAGGGCAAAGTCCTCCTCCATTTGTTTTTACTCTGTTTGAGCCTTCAACTGATTGGGTGATGCCTAGCCACTTTGGGGAGGGCCACCTACCTCACCGACTCTTCTGGTGCATCTGGCCACGCTGTGGTCCACTCAGATTCACAGAGGTCAGACTCTCATAGACCTGTATGCCCAGCTGATTGCTTGGCATCCCTGACTTGGTGGGTATGAAGGTTCATCCTAGGTACTGTGTGAACAAAGCCCTTAGATCTTCTTTTGCACGATGGCTCTCTCCTGTCTGCTGCCTATGTCACACCGGCATTTCCTTTTCTTGATTTCTTTATTCATTAAGGACTCTCCACACATAAGTGTTTCTGTGTTAGAAGATTGAGTTGTGTTTTGAGTGAGGAATGTCCTTGGTAGGTTTCATGTATTTGAACACTTGGCCTTCAGTTGGTGGTGCTCTTTGGGGAAGTTATGGAACTTCTAGGACGCGGAACCATGCTGGAGGAAGTACATCCCTGGGGGGCGGGCTTTGGACGTTTACAGCCTTGTTCCACTTCCTGCTCACACTCTGTTTCCTTTGTGTGTGGATGGGAATGTCATCAGCTAGCTTCCCGCCCACTTCCCACTGTTAGGGACTCCCCCTCTGGAAACCTAAGCCAAATTCTTCCTTCTATAAGTTGCCTTTGGTCGTGATATTTTTTTTTTTATCACAGTAATAAAAAGTAACTAATGTTAATGTTTTGAGCTGATTTCTTCCTCTCTCTTTCACAACCAGCTACTAAATATTTTATTAGTTTTAGTTCTATTACATCTTTGAAAATCTATCCACTTATTTCCCCACAAACAGTTCTTCATCTGGGTTGTTACAGCTGCCTTCTCACCGGATTCCTGTTATCACTCGGCCCTCCCTCAGTGCACAGCACCCTCCACCTGACTGCTGGCTACCCAGGCTGCCTACCACCAGCCTCTCCTTAGCACCCAACAGTCCTTGGGCTAGTTAGGGAAGGACAGGGTCCAGCCAGGGAAGGGATCGTTGTCCCACACTGGAGCTGTGGGTAGTCAAAATGACGCCTCGCGCTCAGCGTATAGAATTTACAGACCCCTTCTTGTTGTAATGGGTCCGGGTTCAGCGTTCTTTCATCACCGGGGGCATGCCGCCCCTCCTGACCAGCGGGGAGCAGTGATCCCGGCAACTGCCCGTCTCGTTCTTATTTGGGCTGTGTTCTTGGTGATCATGGTGACCATGCCATTGTCCCCCTTTCAGCCAGTGCTCAGCCACCCTGGATCCGGCAGCACCCAGATACGGTGCTTTGTAGTTTTGGGCATTAAAGGTACTGTTTTGGTTTTGAAAGTGCCTTCCCTTAGGTTGGTTAGATAAAATTATAAACTTACACATATATTCCCCATCAAATGGAGAATAAAAGAAAATAGCATGTCCTAAAGCAAAGGGACAGAGGTCACTGTGGACTAGTATCTGTTCGGGGAAGGCAGGCAGTGAGAGGTGGATAGCATCATCTACAGTCTCTCCAGTGACCACAGGTGGGAAAAATCCTGGCAGGGATGGGGGGTGGGGCTTCATGCCCCTGTTCCCGCACAGGGGGCATGGCAGTCAGAGACGTTTCTTTCAGTTCAGTTTAAATATCTACCATTAAAGCAAGCGTGTTTTCACTTCTGTGTCTTGGCTCCAGATTGCTCTGACACAGGTAAGATCTCCTGTCCCTGCCTTCCTAGGTGTCACCCCCACCCCTGGGTGGTCCTAACCCTCACAGGAACCATTCTCGTTATTTGTGGGCTTTGCTTGCTAAAGCGATCTTATAGTTCCTTAATAATGCTTTCATGGACGTTCACAGCTACCCCCAGTGTCAAAAAGCGCCTCACCCAAGCTGGGGAGGAAGCTCCCGTGGTCAAGTTCTTGCCATGCTAGCGTGCTGACTCAAGTTCAACCTCCAGCCACACGTGGGCACTCACACAGGAGCACACAAACACTCGGGCTCTGCCTGCTTTTTATGGGTCTTCTGGTTTTTAGGTTTCATGGTATAAATGCGTTCTATTTAATGCTGTTCTCCCCCCCCCCAGTTTTGTGGGGGTTTTTTTTGGGTGGTAACATCAGCGACCAACACATCTAAAGTGCCGTCTGATGTTGCTACGTGCAAGAAGGTTATAATGTGCCTTAGATGGAAGACTGTGCGTATTAGATAAGCATCCCTACAGACTAGAGTCCAGGTGCTGTGGGCCACAAGTTCAGTGTTAATAAATCAGCACTCTAGCACAGACAATAAAAGAATAAATGAAGCAGGGCTGCTCCAGAAGCAACATCTACGGTGGACGATAGAGCCGTGGAAAAGGTGGAAGAACAGTCAGATTCCAGTTCAGGAGATGCAGGATCAAGTTGAGGAAGCGTAGTAAGGAGGTGTGGGGGTATGCACCTGTGTCTGCAGAGGTTTTTGTTTTTGTTTTTGTTTTGCTTTTTCGAGACAGGGTTTCTCTGTGTAGCCTGTCCTAGAACTCACTCTGTAGACCAGGCTGGCTTCGAACTCACAGAGCTCCACCTGCCTCTGCCTCCCAAGTGCTGGGATGAAAGGTGTGCACCACTGCTGCCCATCCTTATCTGCAGAATTTAAGAGGTCGAGGCAGGAGGATCACAAGTACAAGGCCAGACTGGGCTGCTACTCGGTCTGTCCTAAAACCAAGACAGGGCAAACCACAACAAAGCACCCAGCCAACTAGACTGTCTTAGCCGGGGTTTCTATGCTGTGAAGAGACACCATGACCGCTTTAACTCCTGTAACAGGGCTAGGTAACAGTTTCAGAAGTTTAGTCCATTATCATGGTGGGGTGCAGGCAGACATGGTGCTGGAGAAGGACCTGAGAGTTCTACATCTTGATCCCCAGGCCGCAGAAACAGTCTGTGTCCCACTGGCCAGACTTGAACTCATAACCCCTCACAGCCGGCCTTGCAGTGACACACTTCCTCCAGCAAGGCCACACCTCCTAATGGTGACACTCCCTGTGGGCCAAGCATTCAAACCCAGGAGGAGTCTATGCAGGCCGTACATACCTATTCAAACTACCACACAGACACAAACGGCGTGGGAAGCGGGGTGGGGGTGGGTTGGGGGGGGGGGGTGGGGGTGGGGGGGGGGGGAGCATCGTTGCTGGGCTAGGGGCTGGCGGTGAGGGTGCCTGTGCAGACTCTCCCAGCATGGTGTAGCACTGGGTTTGATCTGCTAGGTTACCCGCATCCCATGAATTTTACAGTCCCGTTAGCTCATTGGTCAGGGCCAGTTTTTCTTGGCCATGGCTTTATAATAAAGAAACACTGAAGATACAGTCAGTATACAAAGGATATATATATAAAATAATGTCTTTATTAGAAACACAGTAAAACAAGGTTAGCCATTGATGGGTTGACACATATGACCAAAGGCTCGTAGGAACTCCGCCCTGTGTTTCCCTTCAGAATCGGCTTGGTACTCAGTAATCCAAAGTTTGCAGAGCATTTACAAACACAATCTCAAATAATAATGAGCCTCGATGGTGCGCTCCCGTCTCTGTACCATGTCTGTCTGTACGCGCGTGTCCTGGCATGGGAAATGTGGGGTGTCTTTGAGTTTGGTAGAGACCTTTGCTCTTGCCTCAGATGGGCGTTAAGTCAAGAATTAGGGTGCTGGCTGCTCACATTCGCAAAACTTTGAGTCAGTGGCCTTCAGGTTCTTGTCTAGCTAATTTGAAGAATGGAATTCACAGACCACAGAGGGTGATTTTTAGGGAGCCCTTTACAGATCAGTAGGTGGGAGCTAAAGAAAGAAAGAGCTGGCAGAGAGCAGGGCCCCAGGGATGCAGGGACGAGGGGCCCTTGAGTTGTCGGTCTGGGAGCTTTTTAAAAGACTTAGGGCAGAAATTGGGGAGGAGGATGAGTCGGTCAGTCCAGTTGGCCCAGCCACAGGTGTCCAGGTGCCTCCTCTAAGTAGGTCACCTCCTCACACATCACTTCCAGGCAGGCGTAAGAGGTCACAAGAGACCAGGGAACCACAACTCTGTTCTGGTGCTCCTGGCCTGCAGCAAGGTTATTTTTGGAACTGCTGCTTTGGGGTGCCTGCCCTACCTGGCTGGTTTTTATCTCCGGTTGTAGACGGTTCCATTCCCATTCAGTGCTGGTGAACCGGCACTTTCTGCCACCAAACGGGCTTTAGAGCCACAGGTGTGTGAAGGCGGCAGAGGCCAATCAGGAGAGGTATCTCCTTTCAATAAACAGAAAGAAATCTCTGGCCTGGCAGGGGCCAGTCAGTCACCTGGCTAAGGGACCCCTCCAGAAAGCAGGACCACCGTTAGCCATGCTAAACCGATAGGAGGGATCGTTATCACTTAATGAGATCCTGTGCCTTTCTTACCAAGAATTCCCAGCCCCTAGCACGGTCCCCTCCGGAGCCACCACGGGGCTCTCTTGGGTCTGCTCGCCTCTCAGAAAACTGTAACTTTCTCTTCAGAAGCTGCCAGAGCCGAGACCTGCCCTCTCTGGTGCTTTTGTTGTTCGTTTGTTTGTTTTTTTTGCTTTTTCTCTATAGCTTCTTCCCCACCACATGGCCACTTGCCTGCCAAGTGGCTGACCTCCAAGCCAGCTTTAGAAAGGCATGGTTCTTTCTGTTTTTATTTTTTTCCCTCCATCTTCCCACCTTCCAACCTCCAACCCCCCTAAACCCCAGGGCGGTAGCGGGGAGGTCCGTGGGCAGCTCCTGAGATTTATAGCTGCCTCCTTGGGGTTTTTCTAAAGTATCCTCAAGCGACCTTTTGCCTTCATTCTTAAATTCTTTTATTGTGAAGACCAAGAGTCCTGGAGGGGACCCAGATTTCTCCAGTAACGTGTGGCGAGTCTCTTTTGAGACTCCCTCACACTTTCAGTAACAGCACTGGGAAGGGAGCATCAACTGTGTGCCTGGAGGATGTGAGGTCATCCCTGAGGCGGCCTGGGGGCTGGGATTATCTGATGGGAGCTGCCCATGATCCACGGCTTTCCAACGGCACCAGGACTCAATGGCGTCTTTTATACCTCTTGTTTGCACAGCAGCACACTTTCGTTTTGCTTTTTTTTGGTGACACTCCACTTGGCCTGGGGAGGGGTCCTCTTTTTACCCTTTGCATTATGGAGGGGTGGGGTCAGTTCTCCTCATGGGCTCGGTGTCATCACCCTGCTGTGGCTTCACGGACTTGTAGTAGAGGGGCTGGAGACATGTAAGAGTGCTTCCCGCTCTGGCAGAGGACCCAGGTTCACATTTCAGCACCCACGTCGGGTGGCTCGCAACCGTCTGTAACTCCAGTCCCAGAGGTCCCAATGCACACAGGCCCTCACAGGAATCTGCACATAAACTGTGCAGGCACACCCATGTGCATTAATTTAAAAATAAATACCAACAAACAAAGAAAACTGTAAGTCAGGCTGAAGTGCCTGCTGGCTTAGCTAAGAATAAGTATGTATGTATTTATAGAAGGAACAGGTACAAGGTTCAGAGTCGTTAGTGACTGTGTATACTTCATTTCTTGTCCACGTAACAAAAGTAAAACGTAACTAATGAGTTTACTACTTGATTAAAATAAAACAAATTTGTTTTATAACCTCCAGATTAAGCTGAGTGGTGGTATCCCACATCTTTAATCCTAGCACTAGGGAGGCAGAGGCAGGTGGGGTCTCTGAGTTCAAGGTCAGCCTGGTCTACAAAAGCAAGTTCTAAGACAGCCAGGGGTACACAGAGAAATCCTGTCTCAAAAACAAACAAATAAACTTCAGATGAAAGAAAAATGAATTCTGTGTTACTTTAATGCCTTAGACCCAAGATACCTAGCATTTAAAGATTAATTTATATTATTTTAATAATTTTTGTTAATTTTTTCATACCATATATTCTGATTTTTTTTTTTTTTTATCGTACTCTATCTCCTCCCCCAACTCTTCCCAGATCTCCTTTTTTAAAGTCTGGTGTGTCTGTTGCATGCGTGTGCCTCTGGAGGCCAGAGGTGAGAATTGGGTCATCTGGCACTGGAGGTACAGGCAGTTGAGAGCCACCATGTGGGTGCTGGGAACCGAACCCAGGTCCTCTGGAAGAGCAGCAAGTGCTCTTAACACTGAGTCATCTCTCCAGCTCTGACACCCAACATCTAACCTGTCAATTGTCTGTTGACATCATTGTGCTTGGAGCCGAAGGAGCTAAGCTCATGGAAAACTGTCTTCTAGAGAAGTCTTCCTCATGAAGCATGCTTTCTACATACAGAACGAATCATGAGAACCCACATTTATTTTATAGAAAATAGGAAATATTTAATGTATATAAATTTATCTGCCTTGGCAATTATTTACAACTGATGATTGATACCAACAATTGAGGTAAAAATATACATGAGGTATAAATATAATATTTAAATGCAAATATTTTATTTCCATCGGCAAGATAACAATGAATAAAATACTGTGGCATTGTATTTTGACAAACAAAGCTCACTGCATCATTTTTCTCCCCTCCCTTTTTCCTTTATTTTAAAGACACGTCTTGTGGTTAGCAGAGGTGATGTGATTAGTATGTGCATAAAACTGAAAAGTCAGGTTAGCTGGAAGAACGGGGGTGAGAAACACAGTCACACCATTTTACTCAGTTTGAAGCATTCCCTGGGTCCTTATTTCTCAAAGTGTGTCCTTGAGGCCAGCAACCTGCATCCCTGGGGTTCGTTAGAAATACAGAATGTCAGGTCCACCCAGACTGCCTGGGTCAGAGCATTTGAACAAGGTCTTCAGGTGATTCCCAGTGTGTACTAAGCAAAGACACTCCTTGGGAAACAATGCCATTCGTCCCGGTGCCCATCAACTAAGCTTCGTTGATGACCTGACCAGTACGTAAAGGGTCGACTAGCATGACGTGCGTGACGTAACGGCAGCAGTGAAAGTCCAGTCCACAGAGCACTGCCCAGACAGTGACCTGCGGTCTGACTGACACTCTCCCAGGTAGACATGAGAATGGAAAATTCCTACCCTGATTTTCCCTGTGCCACGCCAGACATACAGAGAACATCTTTAGTCCTCCCAATAAAATGATTGCACACCACAGATAAGAGAAAACACTGAATTAGTGTGTAAACACTAATTGTGTGTAATTGTGTATAATACAACAACCACCCTGAAAAGACACATTTGTTTTTGCTTTTCTCCCAACAACAGTTGCTGAACTGGGTTATCAGTCTCTGTCCAGACAACCTAAGAAAATCTCCCCTGGAAGCCAGACATAATAAGTTATCTCTCTACAGATGTTGCATTACAATAAAAATAGCAAATCCATTCTCACGTTTGCTCAGTCTGTACAATAATAAATAAGGTTGGGGGTCAAACACATGGGTGCTGGTGCTGGGTAATGAAGAAACATAGGATTGATACATCTGCCTGTAATTTTGACAGATAACTAATGATACAGTTTTGGTCTTTTGTTAGTTTAAAACCCTGTCTCTTAAATTGCAAGATTTTTAATGGATTAGATTTTAAGAGCGTCATCTATAGGATACTCTAAATTCCCTGAAGCTGTGATGACTCTGGACACTTGATGGACCATCATCTTGCTTTGTCTGGTGTCCAGAGTCAAGGTCAGTGCAAGAACATGGTGAATCACTGCGGCCGTATTGGCCACTGGTCACATAAATCACTAAACAGCATTATGAGAACTCTCTGAGTCTTGAGAGGACTGGGGGCTCCCTTTAGCTTTGTGGACGGGCTCCACTGTTCACCCCGATGTAGGGGTGGGGGGTAGCAGTTCTGTTTCGGTCCCTGGTGCCAACTCCAGCGGTCACCTGACATCTCACTCCAATTTCACAGAGTGGGCCCGGAGGCCACGCAGAGTCTAGCCTTGGATTTGGCAGCCAACTCTTCCCTGTTGCTTTGTCTTAGAGAGAGAAGCAAATGTTATTTCATTCAGTGTATCTCAATAGCCCCACTCCAGTTTTCAAACCTCAGAAAGAAGAGGCCGACGTGGGGGAGAAGCTTTTAACGCTCTTTTTCTTTGGCTAGCTGATCTTTGGGTTAGCATGGGCAGGCTGACAGACTGCACATGTCACGCTTTGGTGTGTGACAGCAGGTTCTGCTCAGCTGGTGGGACTGGAGGGACATGGGGTCTACAGCAACCTGGGAAGTGCCATGTGAGGAGACTCACAGAGTCAGACAATTACACATAAAACCATAGTTTACATATATTACAGCAAAGGGAGATGTACACACGCATGTACAAATGCTACAGTACATTTATTTACAGCTAAAACACGCTTCTTAGAAGCCCTTAAATAGCAAATTAGGCAATGCGTAAGGAATAGCCCATTTAATTTTAAGCAACATAGATACATGTCCAAGATGTTGTATTAGTAGGGATTAGCCATCTCTCGGCAGGTTAGGAACATACTCCGTGGCCTCCGGTTCCCACCGGACAGTGTTTCCTTCTCCTGGTCATTTGTACAGGCCTCCCACTGCGGGTTGGTTTCCCCTTCCTGTTCCCTGAGTTTGACGTCACATTGGGGCCAGCTCAGATTTTCGTTTCTGGACCCTCAGCAATGAGGGGCTGGAAGGAGTTTCTGATTCTGGCAACTTCCGCAGCACAGAGGTGTCCGAAGCCTTTGCTGTACCATTCCGGGGAGTGACCCCTGTGGGGAGAGAGCAGAAGGAGGTGGGACATCTGTCAGGGGATAGGGCCGCCCTCTGGGTCATCAGTACCCTGGCAACAGCTTGTGGCTGTGGCCTCACGGGTCTGAGGACCTCCTTGTCCTCCAGCATTGTATCACCAAGCTTTCTGTCTTTATAGTTCATCAGGTTCTTCAAGATGACACTAAGTTCTCAAAGTAAACAGGAAGACTCACACTGAATCTAGAATTCACCAAAAACCTACAACAAGCCGGGCAGTGGTGGCTCACGCCTTTAATCCTAGCACTCAGGAGGCAGAGGCAGGCGGATCTCTGAGTTCAAGGCCAGCCTGGTCTACAGAGACCCAGGACAGCCAGGACTATACAGAGGAACCCTGTCTCAAAAAAACAAAATCAATAACAAAACCGCACTGAATTTATATCTACCTAAGCACAGGATTCAGTGTTAGCATCTTGAATGCCTTAAAGTGTTCAATTCAATTTAAACTAGGGACATGGAGGACACAGGCATTTGAGAAACACAGAGGGTCTGAAGAGAAGGCTCAGCCAATGAAGAGTTCGCTGCGGGGACTTGAGGATCCCAAGCAGCAGTCCTCGGCACCTGTGAAAAAAGCGGGGTGTGGCAGAAACAGGAAGTTTTCTTGAGGCTGGATGGCCAGCCAGTCTAGCCAATCAGTGAGCGCCAGGTTCAGTGAGGAACTATGCCTCCCCTCCACGCCAGGCACCCAAAGGGAGCTACCGAGGAAGACACTTAGAAGTGACCTCTGCTTGGCCATCTGCTTCCACATGGGCACATGTGCATATGAACATGGACACAGGCATATACTACACGCACAAGAATCAAAATAAATTAAAAAAGAAACGTGAAAGAATAGAATTCCTAGTTACTGAGCCTGATGTACCTGCGTGTTCTGTATGTGTCCTCAGAATAGAAAACAAGGACGCCACCAGGTGATCTAATGACCCCGCCACTGGGTACACATTCAGGAAAATGCAGTCAGCCCCTCCACATTCGCGCCCCCTGCAGACTCATTCATAAAAGCCGAGATGTGGAATTAACCTAAGTGTGCAGCGCTCAGTGGTCAGATAAAGCAAATGTGGCACATACATACATACATACATACATACATACATGAACACTTCTGACTGTCTGTCTGCCTATCATCTATCTGTCTGTCCGTCTGTCCATCTGTCTGTCTATATCTACCTGATAATTCTTAGTCTTTTTTTTTTTTCTTGAGACAGGGTTTCTCTGCGTAGCTTTGCACCTTTCCTGGATCTCGCTCTGTAGGCCAGGCTGGCCTTGAACTCACAAAGATCCGCCTGGCTCTGCCTCCCGAGTGCTGGGATTAAAGGCGTGCGCCACCACTGCCCGGCAATTCTTAGTCTTAAAGGGGTGATGCCCTCTTTTTGTCACAATGAGGAAGCTGAAGGATGTTCCTGTGTTCAACATGACTAGCTACGCACAGAAGGCTAAGAGCCGTGTAGTCTCACTTCTGCGTGGAGTCTAAAACCGGGGGAAGTCGTGGAATCAGAGGGTAGGATGGCACTGAGCGGAGACTCTAGACTTGGGGAGATAAATGTTGATCACATGATTCCGCGTTTCGGTTTGACCGCAGGCTCCACGCAGTCATGATGACTACAGTTACTTTCCTCATCATGAATTTGAAGGTGTGTGTGCCCGTGTGCTGTCATCCGTGCATGGTAAGGGACGTCTCCACTTCTTTGACCGCTGTCAAAGTTTGTCTGCTGGGACTTGTGTGCCCCTCTGGTCCTTCTAAAATGTATTATAGGTGGCTTTAACGAGCAGTTACCTCACTGTGTCAGAGAAGAGCCAGAAGTGTTTGGGGAGCCTCTATTGATTTTCACTCTAACACTCTGTTCCTCGACTCTACCGACCATCATTCCACCCCCTTCCACAGGGCTGGCCTGCTGGCCTCCATGAGTGACCGTGTGCTGTTTGGGTGACTGTAGGGGAAGCATGCTCCTGATCACTGCTGGACATTTTCATACCTTGACCTGATGATTCTGCCATGTGGACCTATGTCAAAACATCCTTGCGTATGCCACAAGCACCACACCATTACATGTTTGCGGGGGGAAAAAAATGAATAAATTAGAGAAAAAAAAAAAGAAAATGAAGAGCAAATTCTAAAGGCTAAATGTCAGCATTTTAGGAAATGGGAAGGTGAGAGACCATGGTGTGTGCTGGTTCATGGCGGTGAGGACACAGACGAGCGGGAGAGGAAACCGGAGCGACAAGCAGGGTTGGCGTGCACACACTACGCGAGTTGAGGCCCATGGGAACTTGGTCTTCCAGCACCCAGTGTGACCACTTACTTCAGGTCTATCCTGCAGATGTGGGTCAGCCTGGACTTGCCGGAACCGCACGGCTCTATCAGGTACTGAGAGTCCATCACCACGGCCCGCACGCCGCCCATCAGCTGGGCTTCTTCATGCTCCACAGACAGGGACACCAGGGTGCACATTCCTTTGGGCAAGTCGGTCTTCCAGGTCCTGGAGTCAGACAAGCCGTGCTTCAGAGCGATGGCAAGAGAGACAGGAGGCCCCAGCACACGGCCGAACTCACACGCAAGTCCGCCTGCCCCCAACCTGGGCTCCAGCTCCAATGCTAGGCCCTTGGATTAAGCTAATGGTCTCCATGAGCTTGTGTAAAGTTTACAAAATGAGGCTCAAAGGACAGATACCAGCCTCCCGCTCAGAGGGTGGAAGCTCCCGGACCTGGGTTTGGAATTGAGGCCCCATCCTCGTCTCCTGAAGCCTCCACCGATCATCAAAAGGCTACCATTAGAATCAGCATGAGCTCACTCAGTTGTTCTGTTTGTCTGTGGAGCACAGCCATGGGCCGGCCGGGCCTGAGAAGCCGTGAAGGGCATGAAGATGCATACACTCTAGGAAGAGCCCTGAAGCCAGTGTGGGAAGGGCGGTGTGTGTCTACGCAGAGCTGGGATCAGGGGCCGGGGCAGGGGAGGAATACAGGGAAGGCTTCCTGGAGGAAGTGATGAAAGTCTTAGCAAACACAGGACCTGCTGATGCCTAATTGGAAAGAAATTGAGCCTGTGTTGTCCTGATAGCTTTGTTCAGATAGCTGAGTAGCTCTTGAGTGGGAGAAGAAATGAACAGTGAATTCGTGTGCAGACGGAGACATAGGAAGGTCATTACAGCTGAGTAGCGGAGAGAGCATTCTGACTGGTGCATGGAGGGCATGGGTCCCCACGGATGCAGTCAGATGCTGTCCTCAGGTTAATCCACTCTCGGGTTACCTAGTTAACGAGTTCCTGGAGGAGTGGCTTTTCCCTGGAAGCAGCTCTCTGTGGTAGGATTACTCTGCCCTGCAATGTCCTTTGCCATGCTATGGCCTGGAGCTCTCAGGCGCTCAGCCTCCAGACTCAAGAGGGGAGTACATATCTACTCTCCATAGGAATCACTGCTTCAGATTGCTCCATTATAGACAACAGGAAAGAAGCTGAGACGCTTGGTGAGAACTTGGGTATAAGGAAGTCTGGTGTGTCACAAAGACTACATCGCAACCCTGCCTGCAAGTTCCTCCCCCCTCCTCCTCTTCTCCTTGAATCAAACAGGGAGTTTCTGCTGGTCTGAACCAGGTCTGGCGCATGGCGAGCTAATCCTCCCGCGGAGCACCATGGTCCACCTACTTCTCCTTTAAGCCTTGGGCTACATTGAGAGTCCACCCTTCCCATCTCCTCACATTCCTCAGTCCCTCTAAGACAAGTCAGCTTGAATCCTTCGTTATTTACTGACTGTCCCCGGAGAACATAAAGAGGGACAGCTTCGTGGGTGGAGGAGCCAGGCATGATGGTGCACACTCGGAATCCTTCATTGCAGAGGTGGAGGCAAGATGTTCCCTGGAGCTTCCCGGCCAGTCCGCCCAGCCTACTACCCCAGGTCCCAAAGAGAGACTCTGCCTCAAAAATAATGAGGTAGATGGCTCCTGAGGAACGGCATGCAAGACTAACCTCTGGCCTAGACACATGTGTGCAGGCATGCGCGCACGCACGCGCACACACACACACACACACACACACAATCTCTCACACACACTCTCACACACTCAAACACATACTCTCTCATATACACACACACTCACACATACTCTCACACACATACACAGAAGTCTCTCACAATACTCTTTCACATATTCTTTCTCACACACATACACACACTCTCACACACTCTCACACATATACACACACTTTCACACACACACAGTCTGTCATATGCTTTCACACATACTCTCTCTCTCTCTCTCTCTCACACACACACACTCTCACATACTCTCTCACACATATACACACACTTTCATACATTCTCTCTCTCTCACACACACACACCCTCACATACTCTCACACATATATACACCCACTTTCACACACACACACACAGTCTTTCACACACTTTCATACATTCTCTCTCTCTCTCTCTCTCTCTCTCTCTCTCTCTCTCTCTCTCTCACACACACACACACACACACACACACACACAGAGAGAAATCTAAACTCTGAGAGGAGACCACGAGGAGCCCACTGCTGCCCACCACGGGGCTCCTCGGAGCCAGAAGCTGTGACTGGCATGAGGTATGACGGAACAGTCGACAGTAGGCAGCAGGCTGGAGGGATCACTGTGGAGACGGAATGAGGGAAGTTCAGTGCAAGGACTCCCCATCTCCGCAGCTTCGGTCCTGGACAACGCTGCTTTCTGCTTGTGAGTGGAAGGCTTACATTTTAATGCCACAAGATGAGTGATGCCCTAATAAGTGGCCAGGGCCACCCCAGCTAATGGTCCATGTTCTCTGTCAGGACAAGGTTGCCGGGATACGTATTTATATTTATATTTATATTTATATTTATATTTATATTTATATTTGAGAAACGGACCTTAAAAGTTAAGGTCCCAAGGATCCAAACCAAATGCACAAAGGGCACATGAACAGTCAGCTTTGGTTTGCCTCCAAGCTCACCTCAGAAGGCAACTATTTCAAATATACATTTGGGGATTTCGCTAGAGAATCCTCTTACACTGCTGATCCCCGAAGAAGAGATTGTTTAATTGTGTTTTTAATAAAAAGGATATATTGCTCTAATTACATTTTGGTCATGGTCTTAACTCTTCCCCAACCCCTGCTCTTGCTGGTGAAACAGTGTATTTCTGCTGTGCAAACTTCCTGTGACTGGCTGAGCATCCTCCTCCAAGGCCAGAGGGCAGGGGTTTGGGGCTAACCCCTAAGGCCACCAGAGACCATGTTTCACTGGCAGACAGAGGGCTCAGGAGGCTTTGCCAGGACTGAGTTCTAATGGAATGCCCGGTGTCTCTGCACACTGGGACTTTCAGGGCTGAGCAGGAATTTCCACGACTCACCATTAGTTGCGAACATGTGAGGTCACACACACTCCCATCTTTAAGTTCTCCAAGAGGAAGATCTGTTCCCCCTCCCCCCCCCCCCCCAGGGAGAAAGACAAAACCATGAGAAAAGCCTTTGATTGACTTTGATTTGCATAATTTGGCGGACAAATCCGACAAACAGCAGCTCTTCTCTGGGCCCCTGTTCTGAGGATATGAGTGATATTCGTGGCCTGATAAACTGAGCACCACAGGAGATGGCCCATCGGAGAGCTTGAGCAGCGCTGTAAACAGGTGAAGGTGCCGGAAGCCAGGCACAAGCAGGGCAAAGTCAGAGGGGAGCAAGCTTAGAGCCCCAGAGCAGGCTGGGAGGACTCGGAGAAGTCTTTTCCGTTGGCAGCTCCCATCTCGCCTTTGGAGCAGGAGCTCATACACCACGGCGGAGTCAAGCTTACCTGAGAACCACGAAGTCTCTGGAGGGATGTGGAGCCATGTTGTTCAGCACGTACTGGTAGATTTCTGTTTGCCTGTCCAAAGACTCCACCACTTTCCACTGCACGAAGTCCTCATCCCATAAGTGGCGTTCCCTCAGCACGCGATTCAACACCACGGAGGGTGGGGCCTCTACCTCCACCGACGCCTTCCACAGCTTCAGCGGGTTCCCGTCCCCCACCTTGGCAAAGACACGGGCAGGAGCTGCAGAGATTACTAAGGGGCCCCCCAGACCTCCCTTGCTGTGCCGGGCATTCCAAACCACAGCTGCTTATATAAAGTGAGCCGGCCACACGGCACCCAGAGTTGAAATGCAAATACTTCAGTCCCCAAGCTGACGAGGAGAAGAATGATAATCCAAACAGCCACAGCCACAACACACACTCGAGTGGCGTGAGCCAGACATGTTCTAGTCCACTTGACTTTCACGTAGTTCTCCTCACACGGGCACTCTTAAGAGTGTTCCTCTTTGCAAGTGAAAAACGCTGGACATTGATTTCCCCTGGCATCACACAGAAAAGGGCACAGACCGACTGGGGTCCAGCAGCCCTGCCGTACAGCCTTAGGCTCCGATGACAGTGCTGTGGGTGGCCTTTGAACACAGCTTCTGAATGGCACCTGGGCCTCACCTGTCCCAGCAGGGGCGAAGTCCCATGGGTAAGCATGCACTCTGCAGCAGGAGCGAATCTTACCTTTTTGAAAGCAAGGTCTGTGTTGTCGAGGCTGGAACATGTGACCCATCCTTTGAATTTCTCCCTGGCTTCTTTCTGGAGGCCTTGGACAAGATGCTCCAGGTACGTGTGGAAAGTTGCCCCGCTCTCTGCCAGCTGTGTTCCCAGGTCTTCCAGGCTGGGGACACGGATTTCAGCCTCCAAGTAGGAGCTCCGAGACTGGACCACCATCTCATGCGGAACCTGATCCAGTGAATGCATGAAAGAGCAAAGCCCTGAGCTAAAGAAATTCTGAGGCTGACAGAGACAAAGTCAACTCTCTACAGTCAAGGGTGAGCATCCTTGACTGTGGGCCATCCCAGATCAGGTCTAAGGATAGGAGGGGCCTTCCTAAAGTTGGGAGATAGAAATAGGATTTGTGAGCTTATGTTTACTATTCAAAAACACTGGGGAGCCTTCCTGAGCACGGGTTCCACTTCTCTTTTTATTCCATTTGGCACGAGTGGGCTCAGACAGCGTCACTCGTTCACACACATTGACACACTGAGGGGAAAACACAGCCCTGACTCAGGCATGTCTTCACTGTTTGCAGTACAGTTCTCCCACTGACAAATGCCAGTGTTGCCACCGAGGGCGCCAGGTGTCCCAGCCACTTGCCTCTATGACGCACGTATGGCTATAGTCCTGGACTGTCAATTAGTCTAGTGACAGGGATTACCCAGTCGTACTCAGGCACACGTGCACACACACACACAGAGAGACAGAGAGACAGAGAGACAGGCAGAGAGACGAGACAGAGAGGAAGACTCGAAGTCTTGAGGCAAAAATAAAATGTTGAATTGACCAACTGGCCTTGAACCTGGCAAAGGAAGGCAACTGAACAGTCTGTATGAAAAACGGTCATCATGGAGAGCCCCAAGTGCCAGTGACTGCCAATGCCTGGACTGAACGCTAGCTCTTCATAACTCCTGGGGGCAGAGACCAGAGCTGCAGAGCACACCGCTGTCATCAGAAAACGGAGCGCAAAGAGATAAGAGTCATAAATGGGCGACCGTTCATTCCCGGCCTGCGACTAGTTCCAAGACCTCACCTCAAAGAGTCGGTTGCATTCTGTGATCATGTGGGCCAGCCCCTGGGCTGCTGCTAGATTTTCATTGAGGTCCTTCTGATCCGGCTTCCCAGTGGCATATTTCTTTTGGATGACTCTGTAATTGAATATGAATACGCTAAGCAGATCCCCCAGTCCGGGTATGTTGGGATACCCAGATAGTCTCATCTGTTTGCTGTTTATCCCCAGATGAGGCCCAGACCCCAGGCTTTCTCCTTTCCAAATTAAAACCATTGACCACACATCTCTAGATGCTCTAAGGCAGGCTGGCAGGCTGACAACACACAACCAAAAGCCATGGAAAAATACAAAGACAGGAAGAGCTGTAGGTGGAAAAACGATTTGTTTTCTCCACTTGAAACCACTCAACTGCAGGTTCCCGTGCGCTGTCTTTTAAACATCGCCTTTCTAAAACCAAGGATTGTAAGATTCCCTTTTATGTGTGTTCCTTACCCTTCCCAATTGAATAGAACAAAATCAAACTTCTCTGGCTTTCTGGATATCAACTGACATCCTTCAGGGCTATCTCAGTGGTACCATGAGCCCCAGCCCAGGGATGAGGGTGCCTCCTCGTCTTCTGCCTGAACTCTACCACGAGAAGACTTTTGTTTTATTTTCCTGAAGAAAATGGACGTTGGTGGGGAGACCCGGTTTGGGGACGAGGGCCAACGCTGAGGAAAACTCACCTCGGAGAGCTTTCTTTCTTCAGTAGGTTCAGGTGAAAGAGGGAGGGGGCCAGACACACGGCCAGGTTCATGGGCGTCATCTGATTCTCTTCCACCAAGTTCACCACGTCGTGGAGAAAGCACAGGAGTGTCTGCAGGGCCTCCCGGTTCTCGTCCGCCAGCAGCAAGATGGCCGCCTGCACCGCCTGCAGCCGCTGTTCCTTGGGGACATCTGAAGAGAGGTGGGCATGGCGTTGTCAGAGGGGTACGGCCGAGAGAGTCAGCAGGGAGGACCACAGGAGCTCCCCTTCCCGAGAGAGAACACTCAGAGACGTCGGCAGTAGCCAACCTGAGAAGTCCCAGTGAGGGGCAGCGCTGGACGGCGAAGCTCCTCTGGGCAAACTTCAGAACCCATCGGAGTGTCCCAGAGTGACTTGGAGCAGAGCCACCACACTGGCTTCTCACACTCCGAGCACCAGGCTCGTCTATCTAAAGATGGTCTGTTTTAGTGGATGTTGGCGATGGGTAGGGGCTCTGTTAATCTGGCTTCTCTCTCGCTCACCTTCTCTGCCAGGCAGCTCCGGGGACAGCCGAGGCTGGGTGGGACACACTCGTGGAAACCACTGGGCAAAAGGACAAAGACCTACCCTCCCCCACCACAGCAGAGCCGCAGGCCATGCTGCTGGCCTGGTACAATAAACACGAGCGATGAATGGGTGAGCTGTTTGCCCTTGGCCAACCCTAGGGAGCCAGTGCCTCCGTGGTGAGCATGGTAGATCCTTCTGTCCCTACAAAGTCACCAGGGCTCAGTTTGGAGAAGGTACTGATCTGACTTTGAGAGGTCACCCAGTGTGAGGGAAAGGCATCTCAGCTTCCCTCTGAAGGTGACTCTTGTGGAGGTGGTGGGCATTGCCTAGATAGGCCTAGGAGGCAACTAGCTCAAAAGCACAAAGTGCAAAACAGAAAAACCACAACAAATTGGGAATGAGGGACTGTATTTTGCTGTCCTTCTGGCTGTGTTTGGTTCATGATCATTTAGGTTTGATTCAAAGACACAGACAGGAGCTCACTGGTGAATATGGCTGTCTTCCTTAAAGAGCCACGCTTGGGAACAGAGGTCTCCATAGTTGAGTGTTTACACTCCTGAGGTTTGGGCAGTGTGCTCAGGACAATTCCTTGGAATTTCAGTTGTGCCTTATAATGTACACACTCTCTCACTGTATAGCTCTGTGTCTTTAATGTGCTAAAAAATAAAGAGCACACACTCAGATAGCCATTGCTGGTAGAGGTGCATGATAGAAAAGCATTGGCAATGGCTGAAATGGGTCCCTCCCACTGATCCAGGGAAGAACCTTCTGGGCTCATACCAAAGGTGGTCACCTAAGCCGGGCGGTGGTGGCGCACGCCTTTAATCCCAGCACTCGGGAGGCAGAGCCAGGCGGATCTCTGTGAGTTCGAGGCCATCCTGGGCTACGGAGTGAGACCCAGGAAAGGCGCAAAGCTACACAGAGAAACCCTGTCTCGAAAAAAAAAAAAAAAAAAAAAATCAAAAACCAAAAACAAAGTTGGTCACCTGGTTCCTCTTTCCACTGACCGCTTTAGGGTCATTGTAACCAGTTCAGGCTGACGAGACCAGTGATGATGCTAGGAGCTTCTGTGAGGTCCATGTTGTCTACGAGAAGACACACATGTCCAAGGAGATGCTTGGCTCTCTCTGGTCGCCTCGGAGTGTGACTTTATGGAGATGTGGTAATTCTGTATAAGTTGTGGCAGCTGTACTGAGACTGAAACAGTCCTTGAGGACACTTAGTCTCAGTCTGACATCGGGTGGCAGACAGTGACGGCCGAGCACACTGGGCTCTAGGTTTATCCAACACTGGCATGGTTTACCTCCATTCTTTATGCCACGTGGACTAATAACACGTTCTTATTGTTAAACAACTGTGTGTGTGAGATCGGTTCTGCTTCGGCATTATAACGAAGTCTTTCGATACCCGACGGTTCCCCGTTCTTACCACATCCAGTATAAAACCCTTGCCCTAGTTTTTAATGCCACCTTCGTGTGACCCTGGCTCCTAAATTATTAGTGTCTCCTGGTGTAGTGTTGTACGTTTAGCATTTGTACAGGACACATCCCTTGCACACTGCTGACACGGGCTCCTATCACTTGCTGCATCCAGAATGTTCCTTCCCAATGACCTTCAGCTGTCATCGTCGCCAACCACGTTCCTCCTGCTCACCCCAACCTTCGTGGGTCTGTCTTTGGGAGCTTTTTAGTTTTTGGTTTTTTGAACGGGTGCTCTCTAACCGGATTGCGGTCATTTTTGCTCTGTTCTCATCTCCCTCCAGTCTAAGATCCCTAAGAACAGACAGCGGGCGAGCGTCACACGGTCTAAGCTCCGCAGCGCTCAACACGGCCCTGCTCTGTAAATGTTTGCTCGGATAAAATGAGGCCCTGCTTTGATCTGGCTTCTTGGTTGTAGGTCTAGGCAAGAGCCAAAAAGATATTTATCTCTTGGAAATGATTTAGTTTTAGCCATAGATAGTGTCAACTTCAACCCAAGGACTGATTAAATGTAAATACTATATCCACAAGGATGTTTAATTGAAAAACAGAAAGTGACCTCTTCCAGAAATATCACCCACCACGAGCATTTTTAGGGGGCTCTCATATCATTAATTCAGCTTAACTTATTCACTTTGGCAAAGTAATATTTGTTTAGTGTGTCACCCCTTTATTCTGTTCTGATAGGTGGTACTTAGAGTCCTCCCTGAATTTGTAATATTATGCACTTTTTTTTTTTTTTTTTGGTTTTTCGAGACAGGGTTTCTCTGTGTAGCTTTGTGCCTTTCCTGGAACTCACTTTGGAGACCAGGTTGGCTTCGAACTCACAGAGATCCACCTGGCTCTGCCTCCCGAGTACTGGGATTAAAGGCGTGCGCCACCACCGCCCCCCCCCCCCCCGCCCGACATATTATGCACTTCTTAAACACATTTGGTACAGAGTGTCTATAGCAGGGACCTTCAGAGTGGATCAATTCCATCTCGGGACCCACTTGAGGCATATTTTGATGTAAAAATCAAGGTCTGTGGGACAGAGTCATTTCCCCCTAAGAACTGATACCTGGGTCACGAAACTCATTGCCAATTTGTTATGATATCATTATCCTGCTGAGAGAAGACCTGCATGCTGCTTTCTAACGTCGGCCTGGGTAACTCCATTTAGCAGAATGGGCTTTTAAATCAATTGTTCTTCTCATTACTACTTTAGCTATGGCGGCTTTGTGAGGAACTACTGACTTAATGTCACTTGAAATCTTCCAAATGAAACCATAAGTTAGCCGAATTAAGGTATAACCTTGATTTGGTTCGGTTACATTTCCCCAGGTAAAATACATCTGCTTCTTGTCTGTTTCCAGTCTTTATAATACATTCAACTCTGCATCGACTATGAAATTTTGTATCAAAGAGAATGTTTACCTCCCCAAAATTAAATTAGGTTTATTACACACACATACTAAATTCTATTGGATTTTTTTTTTTTGTTTTAAATATATTAGAAATACATTGAGCCGGCGGTGGTGGCGCACGCCTTTAATCCCAGCACTTGGGAAGCAGAGCCAGGCAGATCTCTGTGAGTTTGAGCCAGCTGGCTACAAGTGAGTTCCAGGAAAACGCGCAAAGCTACACAGAGAAACCCTGTCTCGAAAAACCAAAAAAAAAAAAAAAAAAAAAAAAAAATTAGCTTGAGACTGTATACAAAGATGTACTGAATAGGCATATATATTGATGTTGGGAAGGTATATTCAGACAACAACAGAGAATGACATGGAGAGGTCCATAGCAAACTGCGGAAGCCATCCCAGGTGGTGGATAGGTCCGCAGAGGGTGTGAGGAGTTGGGGGGGGGGAGGAAGTGAGCCAGGTCGTGGTGGTCAGGAGAATCTTGTAGCCTGACTGACTAACAGCCAGAATGTTTGTTTATACAGAATTTAGTAAGCAGGGATACATTCATGATGTTCTAAAACAGATCATATCATTCTTGGTTTTGGACATGTGTTTCACTTCCTTTTGCTCATCTTTTAGTCATCATCAATACACTATGACAGAACAGAGTTATCATTTCCAATCATTTTCCCTCAAGTTTTGACATCATTAATAAACAGAGTTATTAATTCTTACTCGTTAACCCCATAACTCAATTTTTAAGAATCTAGAGGCATGTGACAGCCTGTTCTCAGGCTAATAGCTTTGGTTGTTTCAAGGACACTAGACCAAAACAAAACCACCCTGGGCATTTTGCCATGTCCCAAGCAGTGTATTATTAACTCTTAGTGGTCAGAGTGCCCAAGAAAAATCCTCAGGCCAAAGCTGCTGCAGTTATTATTCAAATTCTGACATAATACAATCAATGTTCTCATTTATGTCTTTATAGAACTTGTCTATATGTCTAATCCTGGCATTTTGTTGTTCCTTGGTCATATGACATTATGGTGGCTCTGCATAGCTAACTTCTAAGAGAGGGAGGTCCTAACACCTCATATTTTTATCACCTTTCCACTCCATACTTTGCTCATCAATATGTCTCTGTGTAGGGCAGAGATATATGTCTGAGTGTGCAGTGGAAAGAGGCTTGTAATCTGAACTGTGGCCAACTCCTCTAGCCCACCAGATCTTGTTGACTTTTTTTTTTCTTTCGAGACAGGGTTTCTCTGTAGCTTTGGTGCCTTTCCTGAATCTTGCTCTATAGACTAGGCTGGCCTCGAACTCACAAAGATCCACCTTCCTCTGCTTCCCGAGTGCTGGGATTAAAGGCGTGTGCTACCACCACCCGGCCTTGTTGACCTTTTTGAGTTTGTTTTGAATATCTTATTCCTGTAAAAGTACAGGGACAGATGTTTCCAGAATGTCTCATAGCCTCATGAAGAGACCTCTGGCTTCTTTATGTGTCACAACCTCCAAGGCGTAAGGAAGACCTTCAAGTAGATAAGGATAACTTCCTCAAAACTATTGTATGTTCAGGACTGTCCTGAGGAAGCTTAGAAGCAGCATTCCTGGGAGAAGGCATAAATGATTCATAAGGAATTTTCCATCAATCCAACATCCTCAAATTGTACAAATATTAAAAGTACCCCAAGTATGTAACAGGTGGAGAGGAAAACCAAAGGTGACATGGCGGCCACCATGAGACTCAGCTCTGCTGGATCTTTGTCAGCCAGCTATGTTGGCTTTATGACTTCTGCCATTCCGTTCAGATATGGCTGTGCCAGCAAACTAAGCAAAGGCTATTCTGAAGAGGTAGCATTATGACTTTTATATACTTCTCCACAGATCCATGAATTACTTGTATAATTAAAAGTTTTTTGCAGGGCTGGAGATATGCTGACTGTTTTCACAGAGGAGCTGGGTTCCGTTCCCAGCACCCACATGGTGGCTGACAGCCATCTGTAACTCCAGTTCCAGGGTATTCGACGCCCTCTTCTGGCCTCCATGGGCACTGCATGCTTGTGGTACACATACACTCATGTAGACACACGCATACATAATAAATAAGTCTTTAAAATTCCACCCTTTTGACGGTTGGGCACACTGTGTTATTGCTACTTACACTGATAGATGTGGAGGAAGGTCTCGCTGAGCTTATTGGTGAACAGGGGCTCGGGGAGGTCCCGGAAGAACTGCTTTACCATGTCTGCTACATCATACGCAGACTGGTCTTCGTAGCTCACGTTCTCAGGGAAGTTCTCGTTCATTTGACGCAGAGCATGGATTCGAGACTTCACTCCCGACTTGCGGAAAAGACCCACCTGAAATGAATCACAGGAATGTGTAAGCCAAGTCTCCTTTGTCCTCACAACTTCTTCCTCAGGGTAGGAATCCTGGATGTGAAGAAGAGGCCTGGGGCCAGGCTGGATGAGCTGGGACTCCACCCTATCTCCACAATTCTGAATTTCCAGTATAGCTACGTTAGGTAATAGTCAAACACTGACTCCCTGTCCTATCCGATAAAGATATGGATAATATCCCACCCCACAGAGCTGGAGCTTCAACGTCCAAACACATGTGGATGAGCTTTCCGAATTGTAAACTCTTAGAACAGCGGATGGTGTAATTTTACTCGTTTTTTTCAACAAGTATCCATACAAGGCCTTCTTATACTAGAAGTCATTAGTGAGCAAAGAAAGAAAAAAAATTCTCTCTCCTTTAACATTTGAACTTCTGTGGGGAAAATTTGAAATAGTTTTTTTTTGTTGTTTGTTTTGATGGAGGTCTGGTCAAAATGATGTGCTTGGAGGATGGGAGCATCTCAGAGTCACAGGCACATCCCTTTGGGGGTAAGTCTCTGAGGAACAGGCTTCTCAAACAAAATATTAGAAGCACATATTCTGAGTACCTCATTTGATTTTCTTTCTTTGAAATACTCAGCACCTGTGATGTGTGTTTCTCACATAATGCCTGAAACTTTACGTGATCAGTTGGGGGTGGTCACAACTCCTTCCTGGGTGGCTTTTTGTAGATCGTATCACATGTGAGGAATGCAAAAGAAATGGATGGTAAGTAAGAAAAAACTCTATTTTTAAAAAAGTATGAAATACTTGGTAGAAATTCCAGTTCCTCCAGGTTCAGCATTTCATGGAATCCAAATATGTGCTCCAGGTTGTACTTAATGCTCGAAATTGTGTTCTGCTCATCAGCTGTGTTGATTTAAATCAGCCGACTGCATGAGCATGTGAGGCTGAGCTCTGCACTCAGAATGAGGGGGGGCCACTGCTGGCTGTGCGTGCACACTTACGTCCATTGTGTACCCTTCTGCAGAAGTAGTTTTTATTTTCGCCTTGGCTAAAGACTATGGATTATGCGGCTGTTTTCTTGAGACCCCAGACCCATTTCTTACACCCCATCGCAGCCTTTCATCTTTAGCACTTAGACCCCTTACTGCCTGGTAAACATAGTGTAATGAGCATAGTAAAAAAAAAAAAAAAGCCTTTTAGACATGTAAAAACAGCCTAGTCAGGAACCCCACTACCCAAGGCTGCACCTGATAACTAGAACCCAGTGACATCACTCACTCAAGACAACCAGACAGTCCTAGACTCCATGACAACCACTGGACAGTCTATAAACAGAGACCAAGAGCAATGTTCTGCTCTGCCATCTGGAAACACACCACCTTGTCTCCGCGCCTGGAGAGTCTCTGCCAGGATCTGGACCCACGAATCAGAGACTTCTGTTAGAGACTGGACCTGACCTTTGGCTAAGATGTGACACACAGGTGAGCAGCCTTGGGGAGATAGGCTTAGGACTGTAGTTAGGAATTTAGAGTGTGAACCTAGTGTGATGACCCTTAGCATAATAAAATACATTTTTTTTTTGTAATACTAACTCTGTGTGTCTCCCTTCTTGCTTGCAACAATTAGCAATAAGATACCAAAAATATAAGGACCTTAAGAGGACAAGTGAGGTGAGCAGAGCCCTTATGGTACAATGAAGACCCTGAGAGGAATCCGGTAGATCAAGTTCAGTCGCCTCTAGGAGCCCTCTGCCCCGGACTTGCCCTATCCAAATCACAGCCGAGCTTCCCTTAGGCTTAGATATGTGAGCACTGAATTCTCAACACCCAGCCTTTCAGTTTCTGCTTGCCATTCTCCTCGCTCCCCAGTGGCATACAGATTAGCTTAGCTCACTTCTTTGAGAGCAAGGTGGAATGTTCCTGAGTGGCTGGACAGATAATCAGTGGCAGTGGGATCGGCCATTTTTCTACCCTAGATATCTGGAGAGACGCATGAATATAGTTGTCATACTAACTCTGGTGTCTCTTGCTTGTTGCTATAAATGAAAGCAACAGTATTATTGTTACTATTATACTACAGGGACAAGGGGAAATTCCAAGCCATTAGAGAGTTTGTGCATGTCAGCTGCATGATCACGGGGAATTAAACATGGCTGCATTCTCTGGTAATAAGGACAGAATTCTTAGGAAGAGCTCTTTGCACTCCAGGGCTCATCATCGAATTCCACAGATCAAGATATTCAGGCAGATTGCTATTTAATGTGCTAGCTGCTTTGTTCCAAGTTTGCAGTGTCTAGAAAACGCCATCTTTAGCTCGATTTGGATGATTCTCTGCCATGGAATCTAGAGCACATTTGTTTTTCCTGGTCTGGCAAGTATTTCAAATTGCATCACGGTGCACAGGAAGAAAGCATGCATTGTTAGTAACAACAACAACAACAACAACAACAACAACAAAAAGAGATCAAGATAGGTAGCAGGGGCTTATTGATGGAGATCCATCTTCGATTTCCTTACATCCTTGAGTCTGTGTAATTTTGGAAGGAGGCTCCGAACTGGGTACATCTCAAAGCTGTGCTAACCACGCTGGTTTTCACAGGTCACAGTGCCCTGAGGACGTATCTTTAAGTGTGACTCACAGCTGTTCGTCCTCATTTAATTTTTCTCCCCTCAAGCAGAGCAGCATCGACCAGGGGCTATAAGAGGATAAGAGGAGTGCTTGTGTAGCTCTTGTCCAGTCCAGCCCTTTGGCCAACTGCGTCCCGTGGTTCCTTGGGAATCTGCACACATGTACGCTCTGGATGCTTCTTTGTGTTTCTTGGTTCCCAAGTTTTCTTGTTTTGGAAAACACGGTGATTTCAATTATTTCCAATCTGTCCAGGGCTCTCTGGCTGTGGGCTCCGAGCGAGGTGCCCCTTCTAACTCCGAGCTCGCAGGCTGACTGGAGAGTCATAGGGGATTGATTCATTCTGCTTCAGATTCTGACAGAAACCTCCTCCTCTGTCCTCACCTCCCAGTGGATGTGGGAGATATCCCTGGGTTCTGTGGGTTGTGCTGGAAGCCTAGAAGAAAAACTGCTTCCTACTCTTAGTAAAGGCAAAGTAGCAGAGAAAGAGAGAGAGAGAGAGAGAGAGAGAGAGAGAGAGAGAGAGAGAGAGAGAGAGAGAGAATCGGTTCGGATTCTAGGTATAGTAGCTAAGAATGGCCCCAAAAAATACAGTCTTCAGGAAGGCACCAGTGAGCTGAGGAATGAAGAAACCTAGGAATTTCTGTTGTTGGACTCTTACTTTTCTATGTGAATGAGGTGGTGAATTCCCTGATGTCTGAGGACTGGGGTTTCTGTTAGTTGCAGTCAGTAGTACCTGGACACGGTAAGAAGGCTGTCCTCCTGAAGGTGTGGTAGTTCTGAGCCAAGGGGAGGGCATCTCCTATCTACCTATGAAGGACGGCTAATTGCCAGCAGCTTCCAATGCAATGATAAAATTGCATTTTGGACCTAAGATGCTATGTTCTAAGTTCTAAGTAAAGAACAGAAAGTGGTTTTGTTGTTGTTGTTATAAGAACACTCTCCACATTCCTTCCGAGGAGAGGTAACCCAGGCCTTTCAGATCCTTATGAGAGAGAGCCAAGGAGGGTGACATGTCTTCTGGTTACTGTTGTGTCTGTCACCAGTGGGTGGGTGACCTGGGTAGTTGTACAGGGACCCACAGCCTGTTGAAGGCTCTGTTGTCAGTTTTGAGATTCTCAAAAGTTTATGAACAAGGAGGGGCTGGAGAGATGGCTCAGCGGTTAGAGCACTGGCTGTTCTTGCAGAGGACCTGGGCTCAGTTCCCAGCACCCACACAGAGGCTCACAACCATCCATTCCAGGGGATCTGACTCCCTCTTCTGGCCCGAGTGGACATCAGGATGATGCACATACACACACGCAGGCAAAACAGTCACATACAAATGACTACATCTTTTAAAAAAATAAAGAAAAACGGAACGAGGGATCCTCCATTTTCGTTTTGCACTGGGTCCCAGAAATCACACGGCAGGATTGCTCTTCACCTGCCTTCCACACACCTCCAATAGTGTCGTTCGGAGGTGGCTGGTGCTCCGTTGTGAGAAACCCACTGCTCCAATATCTGTCCTGCCGGTGAGGCCCTCACTGACCGACAGAAGGACGAACGGCGAGTGTCCCTTTGGGTTTCTTTCATTCATTTTCTCTCTTGTTTTCAGTCCCTAAACCCAGCTACCTAAAAAGCCAGGGCTCCAGGAGTGGTTTCTACAGGTTTATATATGAAGACCTGATCACCCTTCATCGGGTCTCAGGTAGTCAGTCAGCTGACAATGTGATGAGCGGCCGCGGGTGGAGAACACTTCCCTGAAAGTGAAGTGTCTTCCCAGAATTATTAGGCTGTTAAATCTCGTGGCTCCGTTAGAAGGAGTGGCTGGGCGTTGAGTGCCGCATTGGAATTCAAATTCATCTAAATAGTCTTAAATCTCCTCCCTGGCATCCTGTTTATGCTAATCCTCGCAGGGCTTAATGATGTTTATCAGGACTTCCATTTCCTCTTCTGTAGAAATGGGCTTGGCTAATGAAGAAAGGTTGGCTTTATTCAGAAAGAGAGTCACAGAGTGTGTGCTGGGCAGCCATGCGATGCAGGGGCCAGGGCTCACCTGTGCTGCGGCTCACACAGCAGAGCAAGGCTAGTCTCCCAGGCTACCGTGTGTGAATACAAATGGCTGGCCATCGAAGGCTGACCCTCTTCGATTCACCTGCAGCCATCAGAAGGGTGAAAATGGGCTCACTGCACTTCCTCGTTCATAAACTGCACTGCACAGGTGGATGTCTAGCCGTCGGGAAGGGACCCCACCCATTGCGGCTGGCCTCCCACTCTGTGCCCAAGGCCAGCGCCTCGAGGCAGCCTCAGATGACGGTTCCCATAGAATGTGGCTTACAGGGAGGACGTTTGAGGGCATTGTGGTCTTCCACAATCCTGGGTTGAGAGTGCAAGGCCTGTGCAGAAGCGAATCTTTTCAGTCCAGTGAGATACCAGTGGCAAAGAAAGCACATCGGCTTCCCCTCATTTCTAGCCCCGCCTCCTGCTCTTCGGGCTCAGCGGCTTCCATGTGCACTAGATCTCCAGGGCAGCCTCCCCCCTCTGCCCCATTTGTTAGCATTTAGGCATCTACACTGGCCTGCTCTCAGGGACCTAGCGGGCATCAGCGGCAGCAGGCAAGACATGACACTAGCTGCCGCAGCCACCAAGTGGAGCACTCTCCCTAGGCGCATGCGCTACATCCCCTTATAAAAGGCAAGCCCTTCCGGCCCCTCTCTCTCTTTCCTTCTGCTCTCTCTCCCTCAGAGGGCGCCTCTGCACCTCCCCCAGTAAACCTCGCACGTAGCTCTGTTGCGTGTGTGGCTTTGTGGTGTCCCCTTGGCTCCAACCCGCCAAGGTTGCCTTCCTGCCGCTAAACTTTCCGTGATTCTCTTGGCTTCTTCCTGCTTCTCTAGCTCTCCTTGTTTCTGCTCTTCTGTCGCCTCTCTGCCACATGGAGGAACTGTCTCCGTGCTTCCTATGTGTGTCATGTAAAGGGAGGACCGTTCACTGTCTAGGTGCTCCCTATGTGCGACAGGCAAAGGGAAGGCCACACACAAGGCAGGGCCATTGCAGGGTTAAGGTGGACAGTAGCTCCGTCCCTTCAGACATCCTACAGCTGCTCTCTTGTGACCGACCCAAGGAAAGCTCTTCCTTCCCAGTCGGGCTACACTGCTTATCAGTGTCTATGTCCTGGACAGGGACTTCTTCCAACAAAGCTCTGCACACATTTTTTCCAGTATGGGATTCTTTGAGACTGATACTGGGGAGAAGCCAGTAGCAGGGCTGAAGAGGTCTGTATCCCCATTTTCCTTTCTTCCTATGACTTTATTTTCTGTCCACAGTTCTGGCTTCAGAGGGGAGATGGGACCAATCATAGGGGTGATTCCAGTGCAGACATCACTAAGAATCCATGGGGTGGGGTGGGTTTCTATCCCGTAGCATTGCAATTCATTTATTCATATCCAAACTGGTGCAAGAAAGAGCATGACTTATAATGATCTACACATGGTTCATTGAAAGATATTAGAAAGGAAAATTACAACAAAGGGAAAATAAAAATTAAAAAGTGTAACTGGAGCTGGGAATGAGGTTGCAAGGAATTTGTACCCGGAAGAGGTACCAACATTTACGACAGGCAGAACATGCCTTTGGCTCTGAGCTTTCCAGCAGGCAGCAAGAGAGGAAAACACACCCAGTTAGATGGATTTGGAGTTTACAATACAAAACACAGGCCAGTGGGCCAAAAGAAACACATGGTTCCCAAGTACTGAAGCCAGGGGCGAGGGGGCCCTTCCTTTAATTCTCACAGAACGGGCACTACATGACGTAATGGCCAATGCCGTCAACAAAATCTTGACAGTGGATTTATCAATGAGGGTTGTAGTTGCGGGGGCAGCGTCACACCCAAGCCCAATGGGAAAAAGCCCCTTCCTGCCCAGTGAGCCAAAGGGCAAATCAACAAAACCCAACAGAGAAGGCTGCTGTGGGGTTTCCTGCACCGTTAACGCGTGTGTTGAACGAAGGCGGCTCCAGAATTCTGGAAACACACTGCCCAAAGGGGGGCAGTCTGGGGAGCCTGAGTGTGGCTTTTATTTGGGGCAGAGTATGAAAGAGAGAATGGATGGTAATTTGGAGGAGCTTTGTAAATTATTGGATGGATCTCATTCTGTGCTTGGTCAGAGCCCACCGTTATGATGGTCCTCAGACTGTCCTAGAGGCAGAGACCCATCTGATCTGAGTATTTCCCTCCCGTGACCTTTGCCATTGGCTCTCCGGCAAGGGGCTATTTGGTTCGGCTGATATGGCTTTCTCATTTTACTTGTGAATTTTGAAAAAAGTGTAAACAAATCTGTCCTGCTCATTGTGCTGCTCTGAGAAGTTAATAAAGGGAGACACAAAACTAAATTCTTTTTTTCTTTTTCCCCTTCTTCCAGAAACCATGGAACAGTGATGAAAGAAGGCTGTAGCGTGAACAACAGCATTGGGATAGTAATTTAAAAAGCAGTGCAGTCCACAGCTGCTTCCCGGTTTCAAGGGAGTGTAAATCAGACAGTATAGACACAAGTTATTAACACCGACTCCCTTTGATCACCCAGGCTGTCACTCAAGCAGCCAAGGAGGGAACTGCCCAAAGCCAGACCGGGGTGAAGCCTGGCCATATTAAACCACGGTTTGCTCTTGGTGAGGTGTGCCTTGTACTGGATAGGTCGGACTCAGACTGCCACCCCCTCCCTGCAAGCCCATGTTTGGGGTGTACCACTCTACCTGATCCAGACAGCTGCTACGCAGATACCTCAGTGCTTGTTGAATGCTCTGAGGCAGAGGCTGTCCTGTTCTCTGGACGTGGACTATGAGTGGGACGCCGAAGACGGCCTTGTCTTTGTAGTCAGGAACCTTCGTCCTCTTCATGAACTTGGGAACGGACCTGGAATTCACAGAAACCAGGTCATGCAAGGCCCCCGGGGCGCACCGTGCAGAGAGGCTGTGGAAGCAAGCGAGAGGGAGGCCAGGCTCCGGTTGGAATACCTCAGAGGCAAAGGCAGACTGCAACCTTCTCTACATCAATCCCAGCCTACGATGCTCTCCGTGCGGCCCTTGCCTGTGCGTCCTTTCTGCTCAACAGATCCTGTGAGTCACATTAGCAAATTGTCCCTGTGGCTCCGTTTCCTAGTCGGGAGTGGTGGGCAGTGTTCCAGTTTGACTGTGACTGAATGAGCGCCCATGTGGCAAACACTTAAAACTCCCCAGCGGAACGAAACAGAATGTATGTAAAACTCACAAGAGGAAGAATAAATCTTGGTTGGGGTTGAAGAAACTGAAGAGGGCAAAAGATGACCCATAGTTTCTTGGCTATGTCTTTGGCTTTCTAGAGCCAGCTCTACATTTTAAAGGGAATTTTAACTCACATGCATATATTGATTTGGTCACACAATTTACAAGCTTTGAAAACATCTTTATAAACACAACATTGATTCTTCTATACATATTATACGACATAATGCTTTCTGTTTTTTCACATTCACTCACCATCCACAGTAAGTCTACATACACTATTGATTTTTATCAGCTCCTTAATTCCAACAGTATACCGCAAAAATCTCATTTTTACTTGCCAATGAAAGCAGAAATGTACTTGAAGAATGAGTGAATCAATGCTGTAAGGGGGTGGGTCCTGCACCCGACCACAAGGTACCAATGACAGATGTTTCTCCACAAACTGCCAGCAATATTTTGTGGCAGGTTTATTGCTAATTCCTCTGCTCACAATTTATCACTCTTTGCTGGCCTTGCTTCTTTCTCAGAACCTGACTCCCTTCCCTGGAAACCGACCGAGATCTACAAATAAAGCAATGTCTCGTGTACTTCAGTGGGCCTCGCCTGGCTGCCCAGAGGGCAGGCGACAAGCAGAATGCTCTGTGGTTTCCAGGAGAGGGAAATGTAGACAGCGCTAGGTTCTCCAGACACCAGCATATAAACGCTGGAGGCTTTTCTGTAACTGCACACTTAGCTCTGAACGTGTGATGCCCCGTGAACGTGCTACATACCAGGTCCAGCCGTGCTTGCTGGACATGGAGTACTTCTCCATGATGGCCGTGAGGCGAAGCAGTGAGAAGCGCTGGAGCAGGTTCAGCTGGGCCGCTGTCTGGCTGCTGATGTGCGGGGTGGCTGGAGACGGCTGAGGCTGATGTGAGAGCTGGAAGCTGCTCCATCGTAGTCGCCTGGAACAGAGACGATCGGAGCTGCCAGTCACCCAGTGGTAACTGGGAAGCTCAAGCTAGCTAGCCCTTCGGAGTTTCTGAGCCAAGAACATCACAGCGCAAAAGGAACAAAGACAAGAACTGTGGATTTGACAAGTTGTATAAACCCAGAATAGGGCATATCGATTATTTCATGGTGGGATTTAAGTAAGTGATATCATCCTTTTTTTTTTTTTTTTTTTTTTTCAAACTTTGTTTGCTTGTTTTCAAATCCACTTCCAAAGTTCAGGGCCGCTAAGTCAGGTGCACGCAGGTGTGCAGCTGTGTGTGTGAGGCAGAAAGAGACAGAAAAAGTAAAGACGAAAGAGACAGATGGAGACAGACAGAGAGGTGGGGAAGAGTCATAAAACAGAGGGCTCAAGGAGAGAGAGAGAGACAGAGAGAGAGACAGAGACAGAGAGACAGAGAGAGACAGAGACAGAGAGACAGAGAGGGAGAATATGACACCAGGGAGATTCTCAGGCCCTGAGGTGGTACAGCATCTCCTACTTTTATGCCTGCCTCCTCACTGTCCTTTGTGTCTGAGATGGCCCCTGCAGGTGACAGGCACAGATGGCGTATATACCGCTGAGTCCTACAACACGCCACCGCCTCATCGGGAAGCCCGGTGGCACACACACAGTGCTGCTGGGGACAGGAGCTGGATCCCCTCAGTTCATTTCCTAGGGCGCCTCTGCACATCAGCTTTGTGTGCTGTGTGAGCAGGAACCTGAGCAGCGAATTTCAGGCACAGATATGCCTTAGACCTCACAGAATTCAACACAAAACTAGTGCGCAGGGGCCGGGCCCCAGTTGTCTGCGATTCCCCACCTACAGCGCTTGTTTAGATTTTTTCTGGAAGAAGATTAAGTTGGGAACAAAGGATAAACAAAGAAATGAATGTGTACCGACATGGATTCAGTCTCTCTGTCTGCAGAAACGGCAACTCCGTTGAAATAATTCCCAACCCTGTGTGTGTTTAAGAACAGCCCCAGGTGATTGCACAGTTTATCTATCTGTGTTAAAGGAATAACTAAAGAGGGGGTTAGGGAGGTGGCTCAGCAGCTAAAAGCACTCGCTGCTCCTGCAGAGGACCTGGGTTCGGTTCCCAGCACCCACATGGCAGCTCACAACCATCTGCAACTCCAGTTCCAGGGGGATCTGGCGCCCTCTGCTGATCCCCCAGGGCGCTGCACACACATGACTTAGGTGTAGGCAAACACTCCTACACACAAAGTAATAAAAACAACAACAACAACAAAAAGCCCCACAGCCAAACAGAAGAATCCTAACTTCATAACAGCATGTGACCCACCTGTTTGGCCTGGTCAGAGAGGCCCCCACACCAGAGTCCCTTCTTTCTTTGACCCCAGCGGCCTCCGATTCATTCAGAGAAGTCCCATCCCTTTCCACATCACTGGGTGTTGTCCGACCTTCCGAGACCGAGTTGCCTTCGAACTCTAAAGTGATCTGATTGGGAGATGGGAGCGGGGATACACCAGGCTCCCCTGCCAACACATCGTGGCTTTGCAGTTCCGGTAAGATGTTCTTTGACCAGTCATCCACCACCTCTTGGATGCCGTGGACATGCTGCAAAATGTCATCCAGCTGTGGGAGGAGGCCGTCTTTCTCCAGGTCCAGCAGGTCTCCTGTGCTGGCATACAGATGCGAGCCGGGGACATTGTCGTAGATGCTGACTCGGCTGGCTCTGTGGCAGGATGCCATGAGCCTGGGTTCCCTCATGCCCGGGCCCTGTTGTCTGCCCAGGGAGATGCCCCCGGTCCTCCAGTTAACCCCATTGCTGTTGTCGGTGGGTGAGAGGCTTTCTATAGAAAGAGCCTTGGGGAACGTTCCTGGTTTGTGATCTTTGGGAATATGCACCACCAAGTTCTCTTGGGAATGAAACCCATGCGTGTGCTTTGGGTCCCCTGTATCTGGTAGCGCTGTCCCTGCCAGCACATCCAGGTCCTCCAGGTACATGCCCCCACGCTTGTTGGCCTCATGGTGGCACTTCCGCTCCTTCATACACGGGGTGCTCGCTTGGCTGCTGTTCTCCAAGGGGCTGCTCTCACCACCTGACTGACTGGCGCATGGATGCCCTTTCCTGCAGGCAGCTGGAGGCGAGGTCTGCACATCTCCATTGGGTATCTGGATGTACTGCATGGCCTTGAAGGACTCTGGGTCCTGCTGCAGCACAGGCCCACTGATGACGAGGCCACCTGTCCGCCCTGGCCCCTTATGCCTCCCGTGGGCTCCCTTAGCTCGCAGGGTATCCATGCGTTTCAAAAACGACTTGGCCCTGGTTCTGGCGGGTTTCTCATTTTTGGGATGAAAGGGGTAGCTGAGACTGTCTCGGGGAGACTGCGGGAGGCCGCCGCTAACCGGGGTGCCCTCCGGCACCAGCGTGCTGTCGGCACAGTGATGCCCCGACTGGCTGCGGCTGTCGCTGCCCCCGCTGCTTTCGCTGTGAAGGGAGCAGACCTCTGGCTCGCTCAGATCCGTGAGCACACTCTCGCTGCTGGGCGTGTTTCTCATCCTAGGGCCTCCTGGGGACCCGTTTCTTTCTGCCCCGGGCAACAGGGTGTGCAGGTCATCCACACGGGACCACCTGCGGCTGGTTCTCTGGAAAGTCCATTTGTTGCTGATGCACAAATCTTCCTCATCTGAGTCGTCACCCTGCAAAACACAGGGAAAATGCTCATGTCCACAGGTCCTGGCTCCCATCTTGCTCCCTCTGTCTTCCCATATTTGTAGGTGTAGCACGAATCTTAAAGGGTCTTATTAATAAAAACAAACCTGGAGCCAGGTACTGGAGTGAATGCTGGAGGATCAGAGAAGCAGAACAAGCCACAGCTTCCTCACCTTGCCAATTCCTCAGCTGATCCTGTTTCCTCAGACTGGAAGCTTTGAGTCCTCATTCAAATGGATCTCAGTCGAACTGCTTGCTGCTCAAAGCCTAAAAGCTTAACCAGCTCTAGTTCCTGGTCCTCACGCCTTATATACCTTTCTGCCGTCACTTCCTGGGATTAAAGGTGTGAGTCACCATGCCTGGCTGTTTCCAGTGTGGCTTTGAACTCACAGAAATCTGGATGGATCTCTGCCTCTAGAAGGCTAGAATTAAAGGTGTGAGTGCCACCATTTTCTGGCCTCTGTGTCTACCTAGTGGCTGTTCTGTCCTCTGACCCCAGATAAGTTTATTAGGATGCACAATATATTGGGGACACAATATATCACCACATGTGAATTATATGTGTGAAATATATGAAACTTTATATAAGATATATAATTTTATTTTCCAATCCTTTCTTTGTTTCTAAGGAGCCTTTCCTTGCTGGTTACTGAGTACGCAGGCGCCATCTGACTAGGCAGTGGAGTCACCCCCAGTATCCTTTCCAAAGCAAGTCGGTCCCACCAACACCGGGCCCTTCTTTCCTCTCCAGTGAGTTCAAGGACCACTGTTTACAGCTCTCCTTCTCCAAACCTCAGCCTCATTACCCCTCGAAGGTGACATTCCCCGCCTAAGTCTCTAAAATCCTCGGTTCTTGTCATAAGCATTCAGTGAAATCACAGGCTGAACTCTGAAAAGTAGTCAAGTCGGCACCAGTCTCAAGCTCACCCTTGAAGAGAGTCCGGCTCACCCAGCCGCCCTGGCGACCAGGCTCTTCATGTTTAATGAGCTTGAATCACAGTGCCTTAGGCCGCACACACCTTCCAGTGGCTGTGGTCGCAAAGTTTTGCGTTCTGCATGTCACACACTGACCTCTCTGTTCCTTGGTGGAACTTGTAGCCTGTGACACACAGAAGTCTGCATTCCCTGGGCTAACAATGTCCCTGTTTGTTTTTGTGTATCCCTGGGGCCCAGAAATTCTTTACTTCCCCAAATGAAGGGAAACATTGGCTCCCACCCCCTCCTTACCATGGTCAGCACTAAGACCCAACTTGGAACTGTTTTTCAAATCAATTCCCAGGTTTGTGTCTTCGGTCTCATTTTCTTAGTCTGGGCCCTCAACATCTCTCTCTGGATGCATTACAGGAAAAAAAAAAAAACTGGCTAGAATCCTGATCTCTAGAATGTTCTCCATAGTGTGATCACACCATCTTCTCATAGTGTGATCCATTTTCTCAGCTTCGAAGCCTCCAGTCTGAGTGCCTGCTGCACTCTCAACCGACAGGAACAGGGTCTGAGTTCATCCATTTTGCTCGGACTTAGATCCTCCCCAACATCACACCCATAAGAACTGTTTGGTTCTTGTTATTCATTGAACTTACCTTTTCTTTGGCATCTGGCTAAAAGCCCTGGCTCTGAGTGACAGAGGTACCACCACCAGCCCCTCACCTCCTCTGCAGTAACTTTCCATTACCTACAAAGTCAGGCTAAAAATAGGCCCTGACTCACAGGTTTTCCTCAGGGAACTAAACAAGGCTGTGCAGTTAGCAGTGGAGTTTGTTCTTTTCAACGTCTGTCCCATTGTTTGTCTGTCTTTTCGCTCATCTGACATCCACCTTAGCTCCCCTAACCTCCCAATAGAGTGTTTTCAAGGCAAAACACAGGTTCACAGGCAATGACCCCTGGACTCCTCTCACGGAAGGCTTACGCCATGCAAAGCCAGGCTCTGATTCGGACTTCTTCGGAATACTCAAGCATGGTAAGGTGGAGGAAACTACAAAGCCAAAGGCGCCTCCACGCATTGCATGGTGGTTCCACCACAGCGGGAAGATTTAGCTTTGATTTTTTTTTAAAAAAATAAATTTGTATAACATCTTGGTGAAATAAATTGAAAAATTAAAACTATGCACACGAAACTAGGATAATTCAAAATAGGCCTTCCGATGCTGTCTCGTTCTTCCCATGATGGTTATCATGGAAGAAAACGAAGGAGCAGCAAGCCGACCTCAGAGCTGCTGAAGCAGAAGGCACCATGAACTTACTGCACTTCACAGCACAGTCTGGAGCTTGTGAGAAGGTGAGCCACTACCTTTAAAGAAAATATAGATATTTAAAAATAGAAACCATAATGTCTAACGTTGGTTCCAACTACTCTCTCTACCCCGCCACTAACGCTAGAAAACCACATGCAAGCTGCATAAAGTCTCCTTTATTTAGGTTAAGAAAGGATGCCAAGCCAGGCTCCGAGGACTGGAGCCAGAGAGCTGGTCCCTTCTGTGGGGCTCGAATTGCTTGCTACCCCAGCCTTAGCCCACAGGAAAATAGTCACAGCCCAACCAAGGCATCTGACAAAATGGCAGACTCCCTGAGAAAGAGGAACAGGAGAGGGATATTCTGTGGTAATTAAGTTCTTTGAACCAAAACATGCAAACAGAGCCAAAGGGGGAAAAGTGAAGCCAAGCAAAATGAAAACTGCGCCCTTTACTCTTTACCATCCAGGGCAGAAGGTAATCATGAGGAACCCCACGGTGCATTTTTTAAACTGCTGCTGGTGACTTGGGGTAAGGACAGAGAAGACACAACCACACTACACCAACACACAAAGCATTACACTGCACTAATACACAAAACAACGTCATACTCTAATAACTTCCTCGTTTGCTCCTGCTTGTCTAGATTGGGCATCCCTAATCCAAATAATTCAATAATAACATGCTCCAAAATCCAAACATTTTCAAGCACCAGCAGCATGATGCTTGTGTAATGGGTTGTAATGAAAAAAAAAATGCAAACACACTAAAACTGTACACAATTACCTTAAGGTCATATGAAGAAGATGTTCATAAAATAACAATTGACTTCTTGCTTAGATTTTGTTTTCATCCCCGTATAATATAGATATTACATATATTATATAACATACATATATTACACACATATATAAAACATATGCATTATGCATATGCAAATATCAAGGTTCCAGAAATATCTAGATATGAATCACTGCCAGTCCAAACATTTTGGATAAAGAATATTCAACCTGTAGTCTGGTTTAGTCTGTTCATTTCTAAACAATGTTGCGCTTGAATTCACAAATTTATTTAACAGTGTGCCACATAGCCTGACCTACAATGTGTAAAAAACAAAACAAACAAAAACAAAAAACAACCCATTGTTCCAAAGTTTAAGTTTCCTTCATAAGCTTGGGATGAAATAAAGTATCAGGTACAAGGCAGACTTCGTAGTAGGACTAAGTGTATACTGATTGTTTAAGAGATGATCACATTTCATTGGTTGGCCCTTTCTTTTTGGACTAGAAACGAATAGTCTGTGTTTCTACAGAATTGTGAAATGGAGATCTAGGGAGCTGAACGTGTTTATAGAGAAAAAGACACCTCGAACTGACTGTTTCTCCGGTCACAACGGCTTAGCATGCAACACAAACACTAAGGACACACGACATCAGAAGTTCGGCAAGTCTGTTAGGATGCCATTGAGAAGGCTAACTGTGCTGGATGCCGCGAGGGTTTTGTTACTAAGGAAGCAGCTGAGGAAGGGATCTCTGGAGGCAAGCCCCGAGGTCACGCCCACTTTAAGCACAGTGTTAAAAACAGGGACAACTCATGCTTTTAAAACACAAATGTGGCATAAGGTCCTGCCCGAAGGGTCTTAAGCGGGGTACCCTCTTTAGGAATAGATTTTTCTCCATCATAATATGAAAGATGACATATGTGTGTGTGTGTGTGTGTGTGTGTGTGTGTGTGTGTGTGTGTGTCAGAGAGAGAGAGAGACATCAAGAAAAAGAAAATTTAAAAAATAATAAAATAAATATTTAACAAAAAGAAAACTTTGTTTTATGCACAAAATTACTGACTATAATGCATAAAATCAGTGGTAAATTCTGAATAACAGAATATGTGAAAACAAATGAATTTCATGTAAGACTTGGGTCTATCTCCAATATACCTTTTTGTATGCCTAAATATTCAAAAATCTGAAAAGAAATCAGATCTAAACAACTTTCTTCTGTAGCACTTTGGGTAAGGAGTAAGGAGCATGGGACTGGAAGGTGGTCTGCGATGAATCTGAAATTGCATGGTGTAAAATGTAGTCACTCTATCCTTTTAAAAATGATTTATTTATTTATTTTTACTTTTTGTGTATGAGTGTTTTGTCTGCACATATGTATGTGCACTGCATATGTGTCTGGTGCCAGTGGAGGCCAGAAGAGGACTTCAGGTCCTGAGTGCATCTGCTATAACCTACAGAGTATCATAGGGGACCCACTGTTTCACACAGAGATGGCATGAATCTGTAGCCTCCTAACTGTAGGATGTGGCTAATGGTGAAGGATGAACTTTGAAAATACAGAACTACTTAACTTCATTTTGAATGGTAACTATTTGAAGGGATAGCTTAAGCTTTGAAATGATGCTCAAACCTCATTCCGCTGTTCAGCATAGGACCAATTTCTTTAGGATGGCTGGTATTAGAACAACACAAGAAAGCTTTTAGACGTCTGTGTTCCTTTTGAGTACCGTGGCCAATTAGCTTAATTAGATTGTAAACACAGAGCTTAGATATATTAAATACCTTATATATCAGTTTTGTTCACAGTGTACACACGTCATTTAACATGGGGAGCTAGATTCCTGCTATTAATATAGATGAAGAACAACAAGTTACCAGTATAATAATACATATTTGTCAGGCACACTTTCAGTAAAATATGTACAGTTTTCTTGCTTTCTCCTATTTTCCAATCTATATTTTCTAATACCCATTCTACTTTTTTTTTTTTTTAAATTAGAAGGCAATTTTGTGCTGGTCCTAACTAATATTAAAAACATTTATTCTCATACTTTCTATTTCTTTCTTTCTATTTCTATTCATATGTCTGACAACTCATTTGTATTAAAATGTACCAAAGCATCAGTGATGACTGGCAGAGAAAATAAAACACACAGGCGATTCACCACAGGCACGTGAGGAAATTTTTGTTCTGGATCCAGTATCTGTGAAAGGTCAGCTGTAAGTGGGTTAGGCTCACAGGCCATATGGCTCTGTTGGAGAATCTGTTCCACTTTGCTGGGTCTGACTGTGTTTTAATAAAACTTTATTTATAAAAACAGGAACAGTAGCTTGCCAGCCTGTGCCCTAGGAGGTAGAAAGAAAAAGCCTTTTTCTGTGCCTCTCCAGAGACAGGCAGTACCTTTAGGTTTACCAGCCATGTTTTTACAAGAAGACTTTTTGATTTAAAGAGTTCACTCTGCCGAGGAAATTGTGGAGGATGCTCTCAGAGGGAGAGCCTGTGGTGACTGGGTGGGAAACATGACAGAAGACCCTCCCAACTCAGACGTTTCTAAGACATCCATATGTTATCTGCAAGTCACGTCTATGAATATTCCCCAGCCACTCGGATGGTGGCTACTGTGGTCACGTCCTCCTCCTTGCTTCTGCTGCTTCAGGCTGCCAGGAAGGGCTGTTTGGTCGGAGATGAGGGCCGTGGAAGTCAGTGTCCCAGGGGTGAGGGTGGAAACTGGGTCCCTTGTCGCAGTGGCAGGAACTTAGTCATGCCCTTGGCATCCAGGTGGGGAGGTTCTGGCCCAAGGTTTTACTCACGGTTCCGGTGTGACATTCCACCTTTGGCCATGGCTCGGAGTCTTATTAAAATGCTAACTTTAATGGGAGCCTTCTTCTGGAGAGCTCTTTCCTCTCTTGGGAAGTCTTTCTAAGCACCAGCCACTCAGGGTCATTCGCTATCATTTTGACGCTAGTGTGGATCAGTCGGTAGTAACACTTGTCCAAGGGCAGGGAGCTTGGCTTTGCCTTGGTTTTAGTTTGGATGAGCCTCCTGTGATTGGCTTTTTTCTAAATGAGAACACTCTTTACTAAAATTACATTTTCCTTAGAGATGGATGCCACTGGAAACCGAGAAATGGTTTTTTTAGAAAAAAAAAAAGCACAAAACAGAACAGGTCAGGGGAGCCACACAAATCTGCAGCTACACGGACTGAGGCCAGTCCACAGTTACATGGACACTGAGAAGCTGAAGGTGCCGCTTCCATGAACTTGGTAATGTGGGCAGCCGAGGAGCCGGTCCAGCTGCTGGCGAGTCCCCACTTTAGAATGCCTCTCTTTAGGGCTTCGGTGAGTCTGCAGCTAAGGTACTTAGTGAGGACCAAGAGCCATCCACCTGAGGGCAGGTACCATGTGACATGTATGTAAAGCAGAACAGACACCAAGTCAAATAGGAAGTTGTCCTCAGTACTTTCATTTGTTTGTAGGCCTCCATTTTTGTCCCTTGGCTCAGCTCATCTCATCTTCAAAGTTAATTTCCCCAGACAGGTAAAAATAAACTGTGGACCTTAGTATTGATGGCAAGGCACACCTCTGTGGTAAAAACAGTGCACTGTCTGTATGGCTTAGGCCCGGGAACTGACATGCATTTAGGATCCGGAATAATTCCAACAATTTTCAAAAGGTGAGGAGGTGGTTGGGTTCAAATCTCCTCCCCGCTTTTTGTGTGTGTGGTTTTGGGGCCACTGATTGAACTGTTGAGTTTCTTCATCTTTAACATGGAGAACAGGGCCTCCCAGAGAGGTCTCATGTCAGCATCTGCTGGCCACCCTGGCTGCCGAGCAATCCCAAGGAGCCTTTTCATGGGTCTAACTGCCTCTAAGGGAGTTCTGTGGCCTTGGATGGTTGAGGCATGTAAGGATCATACAACTCATGTCTATGATTCTTACTGACTGAAGATCAAGATTCTGTTTCGTAGATTGCTTAAAGAGGACAGCCACAGGACACTGCTGTCTCAATCCCCTTAATTCTCGTCGTCACTCTCTTTCTATTAATGTCCCCAACTGGCTGTAGCTTCACGGAGCACTTCACGGAGCCTGTCTGTCTGTCTCTCTGTCTGTCTGTCTGTCTGTCTGTGTCTCTGTCTCTCTCTCTTATATAATTTGGCCTAGTCCTGGTCCCTAGTCAAAGAAGTGTTTTTGTTTGGTAATAGAAAGAAGGACCAGGCTACAGTTTCTGTCAGGGTTGGATTTCAGAACTGAGTGCTGCCACACGGACACTCCTGTGTGGTTGCACACTCCTGTGTGGTTGCTTGAAGCCAGCCACAGATCACAGACGCTAGCCGGGACTGAGACTGACATGTGAGGGGAGACCTCATGCTGGAATGCTTTTATTTGAAAACCCAGTCTATGAGCCTCCAATTTCCAACATAAAAAGCGGTATTTTACTCACATGTACATATGTGTGAGGCCTCCGTAACTAAGCGGGGGGCCAAAGTGTGTGCATAACTGTCACTAACACAAGAAATACCCCGATCGTGTCAGAATCCCGAGGTGACGAGTTCACAGAGCGGCTTCTGTGCAGGCTGCACGGAGAGCCTTGTTCACGGATATCTCGCCTGAGAGTTTTGAAAGCAGGTGACAGCAAAAAAATCCCACCAGTTCTCCTTGCCGTAAACAACGCGTCTCAATAGTTCCTGACGTTCTCTTTTGAGGGACCCACGCAGACCAGTCACCTAAGGACCCTCATTTTACACTCACAAGAGTGATTGTATTTGGTTTAATAAGAACCATGTGTTATAATCAAAACAACATCTGACCCGCATGCTTCAAATAGTAAGTGTATGCTTCTCAAGGGGTCCACTTACACAGACAGCTGTTGGGAGGTCTGTTCCCACATTTTAAACTTGTCTGGGCCTTGGATAACTCACTCATGTTTGAAAATTTCTCTGGATATGGTTTCTTGCTCTTCTACCTCCTTAGCAGAAATTCTTGGTTCCCAGCTCCAAACCCAAACTGCTTTTAAGGTGAAGCCAAGCCAAACTGATTGAGAGTCTTCGAGGGGCGTTGCTTTGGAGTGGAAACCTGGGGGGGTTGGTTTTGAAGGGTTAGGGTACTCCAGGGTGAGTTAAAAATGTGTTAGGTGTAATTATTGCTCTGTGCAAACCAGAATAAAAGTGTTACTCTTTTTGCTTCAAAATGAGCCCAGATTTGACTGACTACACATGGAGATGCTGCATGAAAAAAGTCCTCAGTGATTTAATCCTGAGTTTCTGGGGAAGAAGAGCGGATTCATTGAGATGATGAGCACAGAGCAGCACAGGGGGGTGGAGGCCTGGTTTTGGAGGACACTCCTGTGGTCAAAGCCATCTGTGAGACTCACCCCGGCGTTATGAGCACATGGCAGGCTTAACTTCCTTACATAGGACCCAGACAAGCTCTACATGAATGAGATAATGCAATGTGCAGAGTTCCTACCTGATAGTCATCATTGGAGAGCAAATTGGGTCTTCCTTACCCACAATGCTCAGGACCAGGAGTGTTTGGGTTGTATTTGATTTTGGAATGTCCTCATAGGCTTTATTGCTTAATCAGAAACTATGAAATGCATACTTATCTGAAATCCAAAACTTCTGGCCATCATAAACCCACTCAAGCAATTTAGATTGTGTAAGCATTGGTTCACATCTGTCATCTCAGCCCTCGGGAAAGAGAGGCAGGAGGATCAGGAGTTCAAGGCCAGCCTTGACTACACAGCAAGTTCAAGGCCAGATGCATGAGCCTCTGTCTCTAAAATCTTAAAACAAACAAACAAACCCAAACCCAAACCCAAAAAACAAACAAATGAACAAAGGACTTTGGACTATCATTGATTTCAGACACACTATGGATGCTAACTCTTTCGTTCCTGCCTCCATCTTCCTCTCTTCCTTCCCCCTCCTCTGTCTTTCCCTTCTGTCCTCTCTGTACCGCGTCCAGCTGAATCCTGGGCCCAGAACACTGAGTGCTCACCCCCGAGGCCCACCCCCAGCTTCACCACTTCATTTCAAACTGCAATCCCCACTCTTGGAGAACAGTTTGCAGGATGTCCGGTGAGAGGAAGGGATCGTCAGGGATCATAGCGACGGTTAAAGTGGAAACACATTCTTGTGACTGGGGCATGCCTGGGGGAGAGCGGTGAAGGACGAGCCAGGTGCCTGGAGTTGCACTGTCCCCCAGCTCCTGTACTCCTGCCACCAAACGAACCTGCCGTGAAACGGCGGCATCTCTGACATGTACTTGAAAGAAAATGTGACTGGCGCCAACCGGAAGCTGCTTGGCTGGGCCACATCAGCCCTGCCCCGAATCTCTTAGTCCACTCATAGCTGTGGACTACCTGGGATCACACGTGGGTTGACAGTTACAGCCGGCAGCCTTCTGAAAGGGGATGCCAAAGAACTGACATACTTAGTTCTTTATCCCAACCTTTTGATTAAAAACGAAACAAAACAAAAACCACTAAAACAAGCCAAAACAATGAAATCGCCAAATGCATCTTTCAGTAGGTCTTATAACAGACAGATAAGTAGTGGGAATAAGATGTGATATTTGGAAACAAAACAGACAGTAAGGTGGGCACATGAGAATTTTGCCTTGGTTCGATATATTTTTTTTACAGATGTGTGTGTGTGTGTGTGTGTGTGTGTGTGTGTGTGTGTGTGTGTCCTTGGAGGCCAGAAGAGAGCATGCGATCCCCTGGACCTGGTGTTGTTGACAGTCACGGGGATGCTGGGAACCAAACTCCCATATTCTGGAAGAGCAGCAAGTGCCCTTAACCACTGAACCGGCTCTCCAGCCCCATGTTCCCCAGCCTGTGAGAGCAGACTGCTCTGCTGGTGTGGTCGCGGTCTCCGGGAGGGGCACCCACCTTCTTCCTTTGGAGGTTCACATCAAGTCTCATCGAGGCGCACTTGTTCAACGCATTAAGTCGTCTGAAAAGAAGGAGAATTGGATGATTTACTAATGGGCGCACACTTCCTCCCGGTCTGCTACCTTCCTTGCTTTTGGTCAACCAGGTACGTGGCGAGGCATGGCGGCATCTCCAGAAAGTGAGCTACAAAATGGTTGTGTTCTCTAGTTTCCTGACCCTTTCCTGGTCTAAACCCAGGCCCTTCTGGCTCCTCCTCCCTTTCTTAGAAACCACAGACAGCATTAACTAGACTTTCACCAGCCCCGGCCACATGGGCCACTGTCCACTTCGGCCAAGCCCGTCCTGGGATAGACCCCCTCAGGCACGTTTTTATTCCTCCTGCTCTGCAGCAGTGAGTATACTCGGGAAAACACCTCACACCACAGTGATGAGTTATTCCCACTGTGTCTTCTCACAAACTTGTTTGTTGAAGGCATAGCCCTGGTATAAATGATGTGGAGTAAAGATGTCACTAAGGCCAACTGAGGCCATGAGGGGGAAACCCCGATCCCCTGGGATTAGCGTCCATGTAAGAAATGACACCAGGGTATGTATGCATGCTTGTTCTCTACTACTTCAGCACAAGGAGAGACAGAGACCGAGGCTTTCTCCAGGGGGGAGGTCACCAACAACCAAATTCTTGACCTTGACGTTTCCAGCCTCTTGAATTGTGAAAAGTAAGAACCCACTGTTAAGCTGCCAGGTCTCTGGCATTCTGCAGTGGCAGCGCATGCCAACTAATAAATACACTTGGTTTTCACCCTCAGCTGGACTCTCAAAATTGCTACCCAGCAGAATTCCTTCTAGTCCCCGCCCCGGCCCGCCCCTCCGCCCCGCCCCCCTCCCCCCCCCTCCGCCCGCCCCATCCTCCCGCCCCCCCCCCCCCGCCCCATGTGGCTCTCCCACCCAGACCACCAAAGATTCAGTTCTCCCTCTGAGGATGATTTCGCCACTGCTGCCCACTGAGAGGGAGAAACAAAACGATAGCCGCCCTGCCTTCCTGTAATATTCCTTTCCTTTGTGGTAAACAGCATCTCCTCCGCGTTTGTTTACCTTGCTGCCTGGCTGCTTCCAGGGGAAAGATGGTGCTTTTGTTTTTCAAAGCTAACTCTTCAGTCTCTCAACTGCTTTTCCTCTACAGCCTGTTCTAATTCTAATTAACCAAGGAAGCTACCATCACCCTCCAATCCTGCTTCTCACCATTGCTTACAGCGTCCCAGCATCTCCTTCCTAACTGCTGACAACAGTTTCATTCATTCTTTTTTTTGTTTGTTTGTTTTTCAAGACAGGGTTTCTCTGTGTAGTTTTGGAGCCTTTCTTGGATCTCGCTCTGTAGACCAGGCTGGGCTCGAACTCACAAAGATCCTCCTGCCTCTGCCTCCTGAGTGCTGGCATTAAAGGCGTGCGCCACCACCGCCCGGCTTCATTTACTCTTAAGTCTTACTTTGGTGAAGTCTCCTGGCCAACACCTTCATTATTTTGTGTTGATTTTTTTTTTAAACGTTCGCATGTGGCTCAGGAGTCACTGGTCGCCCCTTGTCCGTGTGCCGCTCTTTGGGCAGTTCTTGCAACGCTTTCATTTATCTCTAAAACCATTTTTACACCGTTACTTCACGACCTTCCAGTCTGGTTAGTTCTCTATTGAATTTGTTCCTTAGAAGCAGAGGATTCATTTTCTTTCTGTCTCTATCCCCATCCCCCACCCATTGCCGATCTGCATAGAGCTGTGTTATGGTATCACACGTTTTGGATAAATCCATACTTGATATTTATTACAGCCATAAAGTTCTATTCCCACACGTATCATACTTGAATAATTTTCCTTTCACTTTCAACTTTTCACTGTCCCTAGAGTTAATGTGCATAGAATTTATTTACTTAATATTCTCGTGTTTATTCGAAATATCTCCAATTATCTAAAGCCTGTCAGACGGTCTATGAACTTAATTCCCTTGGAGAGATGTCTCTCAGTTCTGGTTATTTCTTACGGCTGAGACCCCTCTGAAGTGCGCTGTCTTCTGTCCTCGAGCCCAGCAGTACACAAGGCCTGGGGACACTGATGTTGAGCATGTGGGCAGACTGTCATGTGAGCCCTGTTTCCAACAGAGAACTCACTTTAGCTGTGCCTCGTACCTTGGCTTCTCTGGGGATCAACTTGTATTTTGCTGAAGGGAGGGAGATAAATTACCCAGGAACAGACCCAGGGGTACAGGTCAGACTTCCCCTATTTTTCCATCTAATTTCAAGCAACTTGCCTCCTTTTAAGCCTCCCACACCCTTGTCGCTAATTCTTGAATATCACAGTGTCCGTAGCGAAGATGGAGTTCCATTAGGAATTTCTCCACAGATCAGTTAGACTTCGTTTCCTGAGCACACTGAATCTTCTATGTAGATTTAGTCTCCTGCCTTGGAAATAAATGTTCTAGGTCTCCGGGTGGACATTTGATGTTGTAAAGGATGAGATGACTCTGAAAGTTGGTGGGGTGTTTTCGAAGCAAGTAAATTCAGTGATTAGCTCTTCCGTTGCTGTTGTTTTTTTCAAAAGACAGGGTTTCTCTGTGTTGCCCTGGCTGTCCTAGAACTCACTCTGTAGACCAGGCTGGCCTCAGACTCAGAGATCCTCCTGCCTCTGCCTCCCGAGTGCTGGGATTAAAGGCGTGTACCACCATTGGCTGACAGTAATCTCATTTTTGATCAATAACATTTCCTCTGGCTGCTATAAGCAACCAAGAGAGGTAAAGAATATTTCTTCACACTGGAAATGTCTCCTTTGCTCCTTATTGCTGAACCTACCAATCACAGCATCAACTCCCAGAGGCATTTGCCTTGACTTTCATCATCCAGACGTTAGTTTTGCTTATCCTTGGCCATCATAGTAATGGAATTATATAGCATGCATTTAAAAATATTTTATATATATGAGTGTCTACATGTGTGTATGTGCACCACATTCATGCAGTACCTACAGAGGCCTGAAGAGGGCATTGTATTCCCTAGAACTGGAGTCACTACATTTTTGAACGACCACACGGGTGCTAGAAACCAAACATGGGTCCTCTGAAGAGCAACAGGTAAGCTTAACTTCTGAGCCATCTCTCCTGCCCCTAGGCATGCATTTTTCAGTGCATGGCTTCTTGTTGTTGCTGTTCAGCCTGATGTTTTTAGGACTGATATGTTGGTAAGTACAGCACTAATAATCATACTTACTTGCTGAGTAGATTTTCATATCAGGATATATAACTGGTTTATCTATTCTCTTGCTGGTGGACATTCAGGTTGTGTTTTAGTTAGGGTTTCTACTGCTGTAAAGAGACACCATGATCACAGCAACTCTTATAAAGGAAAACATTTCATTGGGTGGCTTATGGGTTTAGTCCATTATCATCACAGTGGGACATGGGGACATGAAGGCAGACATGGTGTTGGAAAAGGAGGCACATCTTGATCGCACAGGCAACAGGAAGTGGTCTGAGCGTCACACCGAGTGAAGCTTGAGCATATGAGACCTCAAAGTCCACCCCCCAGGGACACATTTCCTCCATCAAGGCCACACCCACTTCAACAGAGCCACATCTCCTAATAGTGCCCCTCCCTGTGAGCTTACTGGGGCCAGTTACTTTCAAACGACCACAGGTTGTTTCTAGTTATTTTATTTTTTGATTTTTACTAATGCCTTTCTAATTACCAAATTATATAGTTTCTTTTAAGTGAAGCCCTGTCACGACAATGTACAGCTCAACATTATCTTCGGCATTTAAGACTATGAATCCTCTCATCACTTCCCACCTCACACCGCACAGACCCCTTGCGTATTAACGCGTGTAGACACAGTCTCTACAGAGCACATATCACAATGTGTCTTTAGGGTTCAAACCAAAGGAATCTTGTTTTACTGTGCATGAGCATACGGAAGCACCTTACATCATCTCAGAGTATACCAGACTTTGACGACATGCGATCTCCTTTCCATCCCCTCTCCCCCGAGCCCCAGAGCTACATTTCAAACCACCCACTGCTCTTGCCCGTTTGTGGGGTCCTTCAGGCTTTTCAGGCTCAAAGGCTAAAACTGAACTCCCTGCGCTGTTTCCAAAACCCACCTCTCCCATTTGCCGTTGCGTCTTGACTGAGCACCAACAGGCGCCCACACCGGAGAAGTCAGCCTGGGACTAACCCTCAGGCTCAGTAGGCGCTGCACACCGAATCTGGTCAAGTAAGTGCTACTGCGATATCCTTCAAGTCTTGCCTCTCCTTTGGTGCTAATTCGATCTCTTCTTGTCCCACATTGAGTCAGGCAATACCGGCCTTCCCTCCAATGCTGTGCGCTGGAACTTCTTCCGCTCTCAGAGTATCCCAGCACGTGTTCAGTTATACACGGAAGACGATTCTCTTCATTTCAGTCACGTCACTGACAGTTTACCCACTGACTGTGCGTTCACGATGGTGTCAAACCAAACACGCGTTGGTTCCGGATCAGGATGTCCACAGCCAAAACGCTGCCTTCTTGGATTTGTGACTACAACTGGCAGATGGTCTTCCTGGCCAGTTCCACCTCAGAGTGGTGTGTTAATTAAAAGGCATTCCTGTCGTCCTTTGGCAGTTCTTCCATGGGTTTGTTTAGGGAAGGACTGCATGCTGTTTATACAATATACTTATCTAGTGTACTTGTTCCTCCCTTGTGGCTGGAGGCACAAACAAATCAGTGGACTTTGTGAAAAAGATTTTGGTTTACTACAGGCACAAAAACATCAAAGGTCTAATCCTCTTATACTACACATTTAAATATACGTTATATTCATGATATATGGAGACATTTTATTATTTGTGAAAGCTGGAACTAGATTTGTCTCCACAGACTTGGTCTTTTAGACACATCTAAACTCAAAAATATATCTTTACTTAAAATTATTCTCTATTTGAAGAAAATATTTAGGAAACATTATATAATCTATATATAATATCTGCTAAAGCACTCTATCAATACACAAATAACTCTTAAATTCAGTAAGTCAAACAACTTTATTTTTTTTTCCATGGTCTAACTTTGTGAAGGGATACTTCTAAAAGATAATATAAAAATGTATAATAAGCATGCAAAAAGTTGTTCAACATTTGTTTGTCATGGGAGAAATACAAATTAAAATCAGGAAATACTATTTCATGTATGCCAGAAGGCTCAAATCAACAATACTGACAATAGGGGCTGGAGAGATGGCTCAGCGGTTAGAGCACTGGCTGCTCTTGCAGAAGACCTGGGTTTGATTCCCAGCACCCACAGGGCACCTCACAACCATCTGCAACTACAGTTCTTGGGGAACCAATACCCTCTTCTGAACTTTAGAGGCAACAGGCATACATATGGTGCATGGACATGCATGCTGGCAAAACACCCAGACACAGAAAATAAAACAAATAAATCTTTAAAAAAAAACCGCTCTAAGGAGGGACCAAGGACACAGGGCTGCCACACACTCCTGGCAGAGAAGAATGAGGTGGAGCCCGGCCGTCTCCCAGCTCAAGCTTTCCAGGGAAGAAGAGCAGTGAGGCTGGGGAGCACTGGGAAAAGGAGACCAACAGCTAGATCAACGTGATAGGACTCGCAGTGGTAACCGGACTCCAGAAATACAGTCACCCGGCCTTGACACAGGGGCCAAGGCCAGGAGAGATCCAAGAGAATCCTCTAACAAATGGTCTTGAAACAGCTAGACAATCCCAGGAAAAGAAGTGACTCCAGACAGACTTTCTACTCCTAATACAGATGAACTCAGAATGGGACACAGTCCTAAATGTAAAAACATGCAACCGTAAAATAAAAAGATGAAAACTGGAGAAAAATTCAGATGGCCCCGAGTATATGATGACCCTTTGGATTCAACATCAAAGGTGCAGGCGAGTGATCGGATTTTAAAACTTCTGCTCATACAGAGGATGAGACGATAAAGCAGACTGGAAGGAAATATTTATGAAAGATATCTGATGGAGTTTATAAAGAACTCTGACATCCACAATAAGAAAGCAAACGGCCCAGTTTAAAAATGGGTGAATTATCTTTAGCCAAAAAGAGAGACACAGTGGGAATATTGAAACGTTCTCAGTATTGGGCTGGAGAGATGAGTCAGCAGCTAAGAGTCCCTGCCACTTTTCCTGAAGACCTGAGATCAGTTCCCAGTACCGACACTGGGAAGTTCACAACCATCCTTACCTCCAGCTCCATAGGCTCTCACACTATGTTCTGGCCTACAGTTACTATACTCATGGGCAGGGGCAGATGCGCGCGTGCACGTGCGCGCACACTCACACCCAGATAAAAATGAAACAGAGCACAATTTAAAGGGTTCAGTATCACGTTAAGTGCAAATTAAAACTACCATGAGCTACCACTATATATTTCAACAATGTCGGTGAGAAAGAGTAACAGACACTCTCAGTCATTGCTGGCGAGGATGGGAAATGGCTCGGGTACCTCAGAGCACAGCTGAACAGTTTCTTACTGCGGAAACAACCTTCGATCCAGCAACCACACTACTTGGTAGCCACCCAGATAGCTTTCAGATTTATTTCCATGTGTAAATTTGCGCTTGGTGTTTACGGCCACTTTAGTCCTCATCGGTGAGATTTGAGAGCAATCAAGATGTCAGGTGAACGGGAAGATGAACGACGACGCAACCAGACAACGGAATGTTGATAATTAGAAATGAGATATAAAGACACGGAGGGCGGGGAGGAAACTTAGGTGGGTATTAAAGGCCAATATGAAAAGGCTGTAAATTGTGATTCTAACTATAACGCATTGTGGAAGAGTTAAAATTATGGAGATAGCAAAAAGACTGGTGGTTGCCAGAGACTAGGGAGATGGAGGGATGCTAGGTAGAAGAGAGGATTTTTAGGGCAGTGAAGCAGTTGTGTATGCCACAGTGGTGGACGTGTGTCATTGCACGCCTGTCAGAACCACAGAATTAAGGTAGAGAGCGTGAGCTGTAATGTACACTGTGTACTTTGCAGGGGAAGAGAGGGCCTACCCTTCGGGGGATGTTCATAGTGGTAGAAATGCACTATGTGTGTGAGGGCAGGGGGCAAATGGGGGCGCTGGCTTCCTGCTCAAGCTCGTTATGAACCTCAAAGTGCTCTAAAACAGTCAACTGAAAAGGTATGATTTTTATTATCGTTATTAATTTTACTTATTAGACTATGAAATTATGAATATAAAGTGATATGTATTTCTTTTTTGGAGTTTTTTCTTTGCATGTGTATGTGTGTGCATGTGTATATATGTGCTCTCCTGTGTGTGTGTGTGTGTGTGTGTGTGTGTGTGTGTGTGTGTTTTGGCCAAAAGTTAACATTGAGTGTCTCCACTGATAACTCTCCATCTTATATATTGGGTCAGGGTCTGTCATTTGAACCCAGAGCTGATCAACCCAGTCAGTTCAGATAAGCCAGCTTGCTCTGGGCTCCCTATCTGTGTGCCCTGTGTGCTAGTGTTACAGAAGGGTAGTCATGCCTACCTAGGATTTACATGGGCACTCTCTCCAGCTCAGGGGTCTGTATGTCTTTTGTCCCTCCAAAGTACGCTAATTAGCTCTTAATCTAATGTGCAAAATTATCATCATTGGAGGCATTTAGAGATGTTGGGTACAATCTCAGTCACCTTGTACATAAATCATCCTGACTCTTACAGAACAGTGGCCTTCAGCCTGTGGGTCACAACCCCTTTTGGGGCGGTGTGTGTCAAATGACCCTTTCACAGGGGTTCCTAAGACCACTGGAAAACAGATATTTACAAACAATTCATAACAGTAGTAAAATTACAGTTATGAAGTAGCAACAAAAATAATTTTATGGTTGGGGTCACCACAACATGAGTAGCTGTATTAAAGGGTCACAGCATCAGGAAGGTTGAGAATCACCAGTGTAGAGCATGACAGAGGAAAATACATTTAAGGCCGTCTGAAACGGTGCGCTTCTTCATGGCGTGATACTGCACTGGCTTGTGATTTTGTTCAGGTGAGGTGAAGCAGACAGTGGCTAACCTTTCTCAGCACACGGCCTGGAGGAGGCATACACTGGAGAGGCAGATGACAGAATCGTCTCTCTCAGATTTGGCTCCTGTAGGTAAGAGAATACATCACATACCAGAAACACTCATTGCACTCTATCAAACTGCTATAAAATTCTGGTGTGAGTGAAGTCAACCTTCAGTGAGGACAAATACGTGGTTCTGGTATTTACTTCCATTTAAACTTAATCATAAATAATAAGACAAATTCTCAGATGGTCTGGGTTGGTCTATTAGAGATTGCTGGCAGTCTGTTTCAGCATGAATGAGAATTTCAATTATAGAATGCATTTTGCCTTCCACGAATAGAGAGCTCTGCTGGACTGGAGCCTCTCTTGAGCTTATACCACAATTTCTTCTTCTTCTATTCCTGGAAATCCTAGAAGGACGTTCTATATGAACATCATTTACACAAGTCTATGGGTGTCTTCAGATTACCGTGATCATCTTGGCGCAGTCAGAACAACAGAACCCAGAGCACTGACCATGAGAGCTTACAAACTGTACCTGGCTTGCCTTCCTGTGGCCAAGCAGAGATGCAAAATCCAAATGAGTCAACTGGCCGTGAAGGTAACAGCCCATCTAACCAGGACCATTTGCACTGCCTCTTTCAGACAAGGAGACAGGCCTCCGGGAGGACCGTCTGCGCAGGGGAGTGAAGCATGAGTGATATCCAGAAGTCGGTCCTATTTCCTTAATTTACTGCTTCTGTCTACTGAGGAATCATTTTTAGTAAAATCCAGAAAACAGAGGTAAGTGCCATGCTCCTGGCAGTCCTTTCCCGGCTCACTTTCCACTGAAGGAGAAAACCCATGGAGAGAAAAACCTTCTTTGTGCTTGTAGCAACCTGGGTTTAGCTATTAATGCAAATAAAACAGTCTAAGGCTTTCAGGAGAAATGGTCACAAAATCATTGCTGCTGATGTCCTATCTTATAGACGGGCTAATTCGTCACCCAAGGGGAAGGAAGCGGTTTCATGTTAAGCGTCAAACTTGGGGTTCTACTAGGGAAGTCGGTGTGGAGAGAAAAGCTGATATTCATTTATCTAAGGGCGTGTGCTCTGTGCCCCAGGAAGACGCTGAGGATACAGAGATGGACAAAAGATAGTTCTTATCCTTGAGGCTCTCACAGTCCCATGTGGGCTGCGAGCATGATAAAGAGAGGAAGAAGCAAGTCACTTCCTGAGTCCACCAGACCAAGAAGATAATATGTGAGCAAGACTATGACGAGCTAAGAAATTTGCTGCCCAGTCTAAGATAATTGCAGGCAAAGGAAACAGTCATCACATAGGATGATATGGTCTAGGAATGTCAGTCTGGAGAGGGAGGCAGAGGCTGGACCATGAGGACTGGAATGAAGGAATTAGGGCCAGTATGTGGACAATGGGGAATACTGAAGGAAATTATGCTAGGGAATATCACCATTCTTAGACACATACCTAAGGTGGGATGGAGAATGAATTCAGGAGGGACAGTCAAGAGACGGCTCATGAATCTGGATGAGGTACTGGAGAGCTGGCTCAGTAGTGGAGAGCACACTCTGCTTCTGCAGAGGACCCAGGGTCAGTTCCCAGTACCCACACAGGTGGTTCACAATGGCATATAATTCAAGTTCTAGGGCATCCAATATGCCCTTCTGGCCTCAGTGGGCACTTGCATGAACTTAGTGCACATAAACTCATTCAGGCACACACAAGCACATAAATAAAAAGAAAATAAATCATTTGAAATGAAATTTGCAAGAATCCGAATCAGACGTTGCTGCTCTGTTCACAAAGCCAAAAATTGGAAACAGTCTAGATGTCCATTGATGGAAGAATGGCTAAAAAAATGCTGTACATTTACACAGTGGAATATTACTCAGCTGTTAAAAAAACAGAATTATGAAATTCACAGATAAATGAATAGAGCTAGCAAAAAAAAAAAAAAAATCATCTTGAGTGAGGTAATCCAGACCAAAAAGGACAAATATGTTAAGTGTTCAATTATATGTGGATGTTAGCTGTTAAGTCTTTGATGAGAAGGCTGCAATCCGTATACATACAGCGGTTCGGTACAGAGTGAGGTCCGGGTGGGCAGGGATGGAGCACCCTGGGAAGGATGAATAGAATAGATAATCCTGGATGGAAGGGTGGGGGAACTGGGATGGGAGGCTAAAGGGGGAGGGGAAAGGCTAAGGGAGGAAATACGGGGAGGGACAGCGAAAGCGAAGAGCTATCTGAGGGTTATTTGGAAATCGACTGCAGTAGAGGCTTCTTAAAACATGTACACACAAGAAAGAAATCTAAATGGACTCAACAAATAATGAGGAAGACAAAACCCCAAGTCACCAAGTGGAACCTCCGTTTCTAGGTTCCCACTCATTGAGTTGTTGGCTAAAGGGACCCCGTGGAGAGCCCCAAACAACGTAGGCTATTGCCAAGGCTATCGGTTTCTCTCCAAAAACTGAGGGTAAGGCCCTGTTGCTGAAGACGGCACCTACTCAACTCACTGAACCCAGAGAAATCAGGCTGGTAGGCACCAAGCGTTCATCCTGGAAGGAAGTCTGCACACCACCAGAGGAGAAAGAAAGGTCAGCACCAACCCAGCTGCAAACCCTGAGATCTGCGGCGGTGACTGCCTGCAAGATGCACCGTTGCAGTGGTGGCCCAGAGCTATGGGAGTCACCAACCCCTCTCTGATCGGATTTAAGGCCCACTCCATGGGATGGACCCATACCTGACGCGTCTTGGGTAATCAAGAACCTGAGGCTAGAGGGCCAAGGGCCCATTGGAAAACCAAATGCTACTGTTTTGCTAAGTGAGTGCAGCAACAAAATGGCCCCTAATGACATCCTGCTGGACTCATAGATCAGTGCCTTGCTCAGCCATCATCAGAGAAGCTTCCTCCTGCAGCAGACGGGAACAAATGCAGAGACCCACACTGGACAATGTGCAGAGAGTGAGAGACCTCGGAATACTCCGTCCTAAACGGGATGCCTCCATCAAATCCCTCCCCTCAGGGCTCAGAGAACCCTGTGGAAGAGGAGGCGGAAAGTTGTAAGAGCCAGAGGGGATGGGGAACACCCAGGAAACAAGGCCTTCCTCACACAGCAGGGCTGGTGCACACCCTGTGACAGCGTGCACAAGGCTCACACGGGTCCGTACCACATAAGCTCCCAGTGCTGAGAGGGGCAGGTGGGCACCAGCTTCCATCTCCAATGGATAACTGCTAGCAAAGGAAAAATCAGTTTTCTCCCGAGGAGTCTCAAACCACATTTAAGGGCGGGCCCAATGTCCGTCCAGCAGTAGATGGTCACCATAAAACAAACTCAATATATTTTGGTTTTTCGAGACAGGGTTTCTCCGTGTAGCTTTGTGCCTTTCCTGGAACTCACTTGGTAGCCCAGGCTGGCCTCGAACTCACAGAGATCCGCCTGCCTCTGCCTCCCGAGTGCTGGGATTAAAGGCATGCGCCACCACCGCCCGGCTCAATCTCAATATTTTGATGAAGTTCTTCTTTTTTAAACTCACAATGCTTTGTGCCTTTTTTTAACCTTATAAATATTTTGCTTATACATTATGGTTGTGTTTTCATATATTATGTGTTGTGTTTTATGTTGTGTGGGAACATGTATGTCTCTGCATCTATATGTTTCTTTTTTTAATATAATATTTTTTTTTATTTAAAAAATTTTCTTTCCTTTTACATACCAACCCCTGTTCCCCCTCCCTCCCCTTCTCCTGCTCCTCCCCACCTATCCCCACCTTCCCCACCCCCTCCTCATGGAGGACAGGGCCTCCCTTGGGTAGCCAACACAGGCTGGCACACCAAGTCGGGGCCAAAGCCCCTTCCCCTGCATCAAGGCTGAGTAAGGCATCACATCACAGGGAATGGGGTCTAAAAAGCCAGCATGTGTACCCGGGATAAGTCCTGGGCCCATTGCCGGGGACCCACAAACAGATCAATACGTGCTTCTTGTGCTTTTCCTTTGGCTCTTTTTCTTCTGTTTGTTTTGTCCTATTCTAGTTTGGTTTTATTCTATTCTGTTTATTATTATTATCATTATTATTATTACTTTCTAGGTGCCTGTTTGTATTCTACTGAAAGAAAGGGTGTGGATTTGGTGGGTGGGGAGTTGGGACAATCTGGGAGGAGTTAGGGGAGGGGAAACCGTAATCAGAATAGATCATATGAATAAAACAATTTTCAATTGAAGAGAAGAGAAGTCTGAATGAGAGACGGCAGAGTGGAAAAGAGAGAGCACGGGGTGTGTCCATACGAGGGCAGGATGTGACGATCGGCTTCATATGGAAGATAGGAAGGCAAAGAGAGGCCAGTCTCAGCTTCAGGTTTTTGTGAATGGACTGTCAAGTGTAGACAACAGTAAAATATGCAAGTCGGTGGGGAGAGGGATATGAGGAAGATGATGAGCTCTGGTCTGCCTATGTTAAAATTTAGGGCCTTTGTGGCATCCAGACCCACCTGAGAGTGAGTGGAGTACAGATGATAAGTGTGAAGCCTATGGAACGGAGTAGACCCTCTATATCTTTGGGAGATTGGTTCCAGGAGTTCTCCAGACACCAAAGTCCTCTGATGCTCAAGTCCCTCATGGAACATGGCACAGCATTGGTATATAATTTCTCATATCCTCCTCTATAATTAAAATCACTCCTGTATTATTTACAGTACTTAACATAATGTAAACATCATGTAAGCGGTTGTTTTAGGTTTAGTGTGAGGTTGGTTGAATACAGGGATGATGACGCCATGGATATCAAGGGCTGACGATAACTAAAAGCAAGCAAGCTGGGGAAAGAAATTCAGAACCCTGGTGAAGCCCATGGTTAGGACTTGGGGCCAAGGAAGGAAGCCAGGCTCAGGAAGGTAAAAGCCAGTGTAGATCAGCGGGAACCAGCCGAAGGTGGCGCCTTAGGATCCAAAGAACCTGCACTCAGGAAAGGAGGAAGCAGTTGGTTAACTGTGCCACGTATGTAAGAAAGAACCAATGGTATGAAAGCTTCACGTTCCTTTGGTAAATCAGTGGTTGGAGAGGGCGGTGTAGAGTAGGCGGGGGAGAGCTGAGAGTGTGTGGGTCCGTGGGTCCTGAGAGCTGGAGGCCAGCGGGCACTGAATGTTCTCTTAGGAAAGTCTGTGAGGGTTGGGTGTGGGGCTGCTCGCCTTTAGCCCTGGGCAGAGGCAGGCAGATGTCTGTGAGTTTGAAGCTAGCCTGGTCTACATAGCAAGTTCCAGGCAGCCAGGATTGCATAGTAAGATCCTACCTGAAGAAAACGGAGGGGGAGGAAGGAGAGGGAGGAGGAAGCGTCAGCAAAGGACAGTACTGTAAGCTATTCTGGGGAGAAAAGAGAGTTTATCATCATAACATTTTCTAACCAAAGAAGCAATATGGTAATTGTGGGCTGAAAGGTTATTTCTGCCAAGCCCCGGTTCAACTTAACAAATACTTTTTAAGTCTCATCTGCCACAAGGCCCTGTATCCATGACGTGCGATTTGAGTAAGTTGAAGTCCATGACATGGAAAGTCCCTCAGAGCTCCGAGGACCGTGGCAGGGACCAGGCCGAGGTCAGGAGGGGAAGGTGGAGCGAGAGGATTCTGGGCTGAGGGACGACGGTCAGACTGAGGCGGTGCCTTGGTGGCAGGAGGACGGCCCTGGTGGAGCAGAGCGGCAGGGTCAGTGTGAGAGGCGGTGCAGGTTGTCAGGTCCTGACTCATGCCGTGCAGAAGCCCGGGGACACTCACAGGCAGTCTGTTCCTCCCTTAGCGACCGTAGGAAAACAGTAGGTCCCTTCCTTCCTCATACTTGAGGCTCATGTTTGACATTTCCACGGCCAGACCTCAGATGGGTCACGGGGTCTCCTACGGTGATTTAACGGCTGGTTTCCTGCGATATGTTTTATTTTCCTGCAAAGGCATGGAGGAATCGCAAGCCGAGATGGGCGGTCATCTCTTCCAGGACCATTCTGATTTCATTCCAGCGGCCTGACCTTCTTACCCTTGGCTCCTGTCAGGGCGGTGGATGGAACCCTGTCAGCCAAGGAGCGTCCTGGGTGGGAACTTCAAAGACATTCAGGGACCAAAGCCAGTGAAGATGTGCTCCTGACCAGGGTCATGGGGGCTCCTCCATGTGCTGGGGCCCCAGGGCGTGGGAAAGGACTTGCTGCTGAGAGTCTGGCAAACACAGATTTCGGAGAGCGGAGTGGACGCTCCACGCCAAATCCACAACCCTGCTACAATTCCCAAAGCTCGAGAGCGTTCGAAGTCTCAGGCCATGCTTAGACGGCGTTGTGGTGTCTGGGGTGTGGTAAGGGCAGTAGAAATGTAGTCTGAAGTAGGCAATGACTGTCACCATGTCACCATGGACAGACAAGGAAGGCTGCGCCTCCCTCTGCTTTCCCTTTTGGCTGTTCCACCAAGTGCTCAGAGCAGGAGAAATCACCCCTGTGCTAGTACTTAAATCCAGGAACTGCCTCTGGACATTGGCTGAGGTGTGGGAGGAAAGCAGGGTCAAAGGTCACCTATGCAAAAAAAAAAAAAAGAGTACAGGCTGTGTTTGTACGAAAGTGGTTGTGTTGTATGTGTGTGTGTGTGTGTGTGCGTGCGCGTGCGCGCGTGCGCGTGAGTGACATAATCAGCAAACACAAAGCATTATCATCATCATTTTATTTTATGTGTGTGGGTGTTTTACATGTATGTCTGTATCACCTGTGTGTCTGGCACCTGGGGAGGCCAGAAGAGGTGTCGAATCCCTTGGTACTGGAGTAACGTTTGGGAGCCACCATGTAGGAGCCTGGGTCCTCTGAGGAGTAGGAACACTCTTAACCACTGAGCCATCTCTCTAGCACCCTATATGAAGGTTATTATTATTTATTGCTTACCTTTTTTGGATTCGTCTGTAGACCAGGCTGGCCCTCGAACCAAGAGATCCGCCTGCCTCTGGCTCCCGAGTGCTGGGATTAAAGGCGTGCGCCGCCACCACCTGGTGACAGGTATTTTTCAAGGGAAACGATTTACATTAACCATTAACAAGGTCAACGCACTCAGATCAAACAGGTGTGCAGCAGTACACCCTCCCACCCTCCCCCCTGCATCACCCCATCGCCGCTCCCTGCTCTGGAGACTCCTCCTCACTTCTCATCCTTTTAAACACACAGGGAAGCAGCACTGGGCAGTCAGAACCAGTTCCGTCACCAAACGGCAGTGAACACAGCTCGTGCCCTCATTTGCCATCGACTGTAATTAATTAACATCAATTAACGACACACATTATGCAAACGAGTCACTGTCTTCAAATTAATTTAGGAACTCAAAGGTCATGTCTGAGCATCCAGGGCCTGTCCGCACCCAGCTGCAGTTGAGGAGGGAGCGTCTCACCTCCCAGAGCTGCGATCTGCCTCAAAGGACAAACTCGGCAAGCTCCTTTGACACCTTTCCTGTCGCTCAAGGTGTCCCTAGAGTTGGGATCCAACCACTCACACAGACAACTGGATTTGCAATGAGCTTTCATGGCAACGTGGGGGAAAAGACTTTTCAGCGAGTTTCAGTCACGAGCAGGGAAAACAGAATTAAGTGTGACAAGTGACAACGGTGACTGCTGCGTGCTGGAAACGGGCTCTTCCAGCCTGCAGCCGCAGCGATTGTCCTCACGGAGCCTGCTGGACGCGGCCCTCTCTGCCGCATTCCTGCAGCCACACAGAAAGAACACAGCTGCCACGAGACATGAACTGCTTGTCTACCCAGCGAATAACCCCCCTGTGTGAATACCCTTTTGCAGGCGACTCTAGCTCTCCTGCCTGCCCTCTGTCTCCCTGGAAGGCGCGCGCCTTTCGCTGACTCCCTCACCCATTCTGCAGGGCCTCAGCGTTTCCAGCAAGCATGAGAACCGTACAGCTCAAAAAGGCTGAAACATAAGGCAGAGGGGTAGGCAAGACGGTGCCTGCCAGGTACAGGTGCCTGTAGCCAAGCCCGAGGGCTCAAGTTCAATTCCCAAGACCCATGTAGTGGGAGGAGAGCAGCAACTCCTGAAATGTGTCCTCTGCTACATGCACACTGTGTGGCCCCTGTCACACAACAAACAAATAAACAAACAAATAAAACAGGCGATTTCAAAAATCAAAAAAGAGTAGAAAATTCACTATCTCTGTGAATACAGTGCACAAAGTGTGTGTGTGTGGGGGGGGGGAATTTCACCTCTTACTGTTCACTCGGCATTAATCAAGACTCACCCTCTGAGTAGGCAAGTTTCTAATTAACTGCTCATTAATCTCCAAGTTTTAGGAGCACTGCCATTCTTCTCTGGTGGGAGACCTGCTGCTTCCCGGCTGCGCGAGGCAGGGAATCTGGACTGTGAATGGTGGAACTCAAGGCGGAGAAGAAAAGCAACCCCCTGCCCCCGTTGCTTTTCAGCCAGCCACCTCTGGCTGTCAACCTACTCCTCGCTTCCTTTGATCCACCCAGGGTGTGTGACTCTTCCTCTGGCCTCCATTCTACCCGCGGCTCCTGCACCCTGAGAGCCGAGGTTCATATCCCTCCAGCCAAATGCTTTCTCAAGAGAGTGAATACAACGGCCTAGAAGATTTTCACAGGATGTAAAAGAAATATAAAAACGGCATTCTAGTGGGTAAAAACGGGATGTAAAAATAACAGCTCGGGCAGAATGACGTACTCTAGGTATCACCAAGACCATTTCCTGGGCTGTGAACTACAGTTTGCTGTTGTAAACGTCAGGAGACCTAAACATGTACTGACTACCAATCCACACACACGTTTCGGGCCAGTGAGACGGCCAGGGGGCAAAGGCTTGCCACCGAGGGCGACAGCCTGAATTCGACGCCCCAGCGCCACACGTGGGAGAAAGAAACCGACTCCTGCGAGCTGTCCTCCACCTTTGCACAAGCGCTGTGGCACACGTGTGCCACACCTCACACACAGAGAAGCACAGGCACGCGTCAAAGTGACCTGAGGGAGGTGGGCAGTCCAGGCCTTTCAACAGGGAGTTGAAACAATTAGACGTGGACACGCAATGAATCTAATGAATGACTCTTGGCCCAGGCCCGTACTTAACTCAGATTCAAACAGCACAGGATAATGTCCTTGCGACCCTTATTTAAGCAAAGACATTTTAGATACACTCTTAAAATGTGGACAAAATAAACTTGGCTAGGAAAAAAAACAACAACCCTCATTCTGTGACATTGCAAAGAGGATCTCCAGGCTGGCAGGAAACATTGACAAAATGCATCGTCTGAGGAAAGAGGTATTTATAACAACAACAACATCCCCAAGCTCACAATAAACATCATTCAGTTAGAAATGAGAAAAAGATTGAATAGATGTTTTGCAGGAAAAGATAGGTTGGTAAGACATGGAAAGATGTGTAGTTTTACTGGTCACTAAGAAAATGCACATTAAAAGTCACAACGCAATAATAGACAGACAACTGTTAAAATGTCCAGGACAAAACAAAAACAACTAAAACAAAGGACCGCATAAATTGTTGGGATTTACAAAATAACAGGGTTACTTGACGTGTAGTCACTGCCTCTTTTATAAAGTTAAAACAGATTTGTCATGAGCCTCACAGCCTCATTCTTAAGATTTCAGTGAAAAGAATATACATTTCTGCTCAAACAAACCCACACACATCAATGTCCAAGTGTCGCACTGGGTACCCGGAAGTCTGTCCGTACAATGGGAAAGGGATACATTTTTGAACGGAAAGTAACATGAACTAATCTTAAGAACACACACACCAAGGAAGGAGCCGGGCCAAACAGCCATATGCTGTCCCGTGCCGTATCTGTGATGCCCTGATGGAGACAAAGCTGTAGGCATAGGAAACACATCTGTAGTTGCCAGGGTTTGGGGTGGACATGAAGGACAGAGAGGAAGTAGGGCCTTCAGGGGCGGCAGGTGGAGCTTTTCCAAACCTTGATTACATACTAGTAGCAGTCCATTTGAATATATACATGTGTGTGTATACATGTATAAACATAATGCTACAAGTCATTTTACAGAAAAAAAATTTGGAAGACTCAATGGAAAAAGATAGTAATATATAATTTTAAAAATAGGAAATTTTTTTTAAGATTATTATTATGTATACCGAAGAGGGCGCCAGATCTCATTACAGATGTTTGTGAGCCACCACGGTGGGTGGTGGGAATTGAACTCAGGACCTCTGGAAGAGTAGTCGGTGCTCTTAACCTCTGAGCCATCTCTCTAGCCCCGGGAATTTTTTTTTTTTAAAATGTCAGCCAACAGGAATGTATGTACTCAACAGCAAAAGGAAAAACAGCCTGAGGCACTAATTGGATTGTCTATGTATGAGCGGTTGTCAGAAGGTCTGTTCACGCTGCAGGTGTGGCTTCTGGAAGGAGAAGTAAGGAAATGCTGCTCTTCCAATCAGAGCTTTGAAGGATCCCAAGGAAATCATCCGTTCACCTCACAGGCTCTCACAGAGTTAGGGCATTGTGTGCTTATTTGTTTTCTAGCCTAAACGGCCCTCATCCATTTAGATCTATGACTTGACTGTGTGTGTGTGTGTGTTGTGTGTCGTGTGTGTGTGTGTGTGTGTATGTCCCACCGCCACAGTGCATGTGTGGATGTCAGAGGACAACTTTTTGGGAGTTGGTTCTCTCCCTCCCACCATTGCGGGTCCCAGGAATGGAACTCAGGGAGTTACGATTGCAGCAAGGGTATTCAACCTGTTGGGCAGCCATGTTCCCATGTTTATGATCCAAAGACCTCTTTCTCCTTTTTAACGGACATGATTGATGATCAAACGATAGGCAAGATACACAGGATGTCTTTGTGAATGTAGAGTACGTATTCAGAGGACTTAACCTGTATACGCA